>NC_142016.1:25679128-25833295 GCF_049901735.1 Notechis scutatus | reverse complement strand
GAAAAGTAGCCAGGATCAGCAGGAGATCCGCTCTGGATTCCAAAGTGGGCCAGGCTGGATTTGATCGATCCTGGCCACGGTCCTTCGGAGAGAAGGAGATCCATCCCAGGTTCTTAGCCAAAGCGGCTGGCAGATTTCCCCAGAGCCGTTTCCTCCTTGCCACAAGGACAGAGGAGGTGAGCGGCCAAAAAGCTCCTATTTCTGTTTCCCCGGCCTTACCTTTGATACTTCGACCACGACATCCCTGAGTTATACAGTCATGGTTAGAGGGCTGATATGCACACCTCCGCCCCGCAGTCCGCTCTCCACTCTGCGCTCATCTTAAGCCAGGTTCCGCGAGAGACTAAAACTCTTATAGGCTAGGAGGGAGCGTTTCAAAAGAGGGAGGAGGAGGAGGGGCGAAGTGAGGTCTGCCTTGGACGGGTGGAAGGGTGCCAGGTTTGTCCTCCCCGGGCAGAGGGGGCCAAGAGCTGCCTCGGAACAGCCAGTGCAGCAAATTCTGCAGACCAGGAACCGTGCCGAGGAGCGGGGCAGCAGCCCCCCACCTCCTTGGGGGCAACGAAATGCTCCCCTGGGCACCCAATCTTCCCTCTCCCCAACCTGCCAGGAGGGGCCCCAGTTGCACCCACCCAGGTCCAAATTCCTCGCAGCGAGCTGGAACGCACGCACCAGGGAGACGGTGGCTTCAAGCTGGGTGGTGGTGGGTTTTTGTTTGTTTTTTTCATTTCTTTCTGACCCCCCAAAAAAATCTCTTTACTGCCCCTTCTGCACTCTCCGTGACCCAGTTTTGGGAAGATCCGGATGGATCTGACCTACCTCCAGATTACCTTCTCTCCCCCCACGCTACAGGAGCAGGTCTGCCGGTGTGGCTCCGAAACGGCTTTTATTTTATTTTTCCAAATCTCTCAAATTCAGGGTGCGGGGAGCACTCCTGCCAATGCAGGTCGATCCCAGAATCCCCCCCTCTCTTCCCCCTCCCACAACTGTCTTGGCGACTTAAAACTTCCAGCCTGCAAGCTTTGCGGGTTGCAAAACCAACATTCCTAAACGTGGCCAAGGAACAGGTTCCTTTATGCCACTCACAACATTTCTGCTGGTCAATAATATCACGGTCACAATAAGGGAACATGCCTGGAATCAGCTGGGTCAGTCTCTCTCCACAATCTTACAGCACAAAAATTCCTGTAGTTTGCAAGCTGTGCGCTCTTGTTCCCTTACTTTTAGGTTTTTTCCCATCTTTTGAATATGGATTCATATTCCTTTGCCTTTGAATCTAATACTATCTATCTATCTATCTATCTATCTATCTATCTATCTATCTATCTATCTATCTATCTATCTATCTATCTATCTATCCTTCTATCCTTCTATCTATCCTATCTATTTAATCTTACACAGATGCAGACAATCATATATACCACTCACTCACACATTCACACAACTGGTGAATGCTGCAAAACTATCCAAGCGGGGATATTTTTTTGGGGGGGGGGAAATAGTTTTTCCTGCTCCCCCTCCCTTCCCCTTGGGTGGATTCCCTGCGCTCCCCCCTCCCCCTTCTAATCCACTCGATTAAAGAACCCATCTGGGGTCTAAAAGCAGCAGACAAGAGGCCATGATAGGAAGGCTGCCTTACTGTAAACAAGATGTATACTGAGGCTGAATTGCATGCACGCATCCAGGACAGTGGGGGAAGCCCGCTTTTGGGATCTGACCGGCTCCTCGCACTTATGGCGGGCAGTTTAACAGGGGGCTCACCTCCCTCCTTTTCTCTAATTTGCTGATAAACCCTTGGCAAGATGCCTACTGTAATCTAATAGATCTCCCTGCAGCCCAGAAGACATTCCCCCCCCACACACACACACACCTTCCTCTTCTTCTGCAGAACTACAGTAGGCAGATCAAGGAGCCATGTATGTGTTCAATGACAAACCAGGCCAATATATTAAAAAAAAAATGTTTTCCCTTTGCAATGGCCAAATAATGCCTGTCCCCCTCCTAATGACCGCCCCCCCTCTACTCCGATCCATATTCCAAAGGAGCTCAGCCAGCCAGGATGCCACGACCCTTCCCCAAATACTTTTCCAGGGTACCTGGAAGGGGCGGGAGAAAAACGGGACCGTGTTTTTTCCCCCGAGAATGAGGGTCTTCTGTGCAAGGGGGGGCAAAGGGGGTTCACCTCGCAAATTGCAAGTCGCGCTGGAAATCTCGACCAAACGAGGGGACGGGGAGTTGGGGGGCTAAGGGGTCGAAGAATGTGCCGAGTTTGCAAGTCTGCACCCTCCCCGCGTGCCCCCCACGCGCGCGTTCCTGTGTGCCTCGGGGGTCTGGAGACCCCTGCAGAAGCCCACCCCAGCCCTCGGCCTCTACTTCCCATCGGAGCAGCCGGACTGGCCGCCGCTGGCGCATCCTGCCCGCGGCGTCCTCGCAAAAGGATGCAGCTGCGCCCCCCACGCGCGAAACACCGCCGCCGCCGCGGGAGCTTTTCCGCTGGCTGTACCTGGGACCCTGCAACCCATTCTCCATGGCTGGCCGGCTCGCTCTCTCGCTCTCTCGCTCCGCTTCCTTCCCTTCCCTCCTTGCCCGGGTGGGTCCGGCTGCTGGGCTCGGCGGTGCTCTCCCTCCGCTCTCTCTCCGCCCGCGCTCCTTGGCGCCCCCCGCCCCGAAGCCCACTCCCCTCCAGGCTACTCCCACCGCCCCTCCCCCATCCGCGCCATTGGCTCCCCTCCCACCCCGGAGGAGCCCCCACCCCCTCCAGCCAGGCAAGAATCGGGAGCCTCTGGCCCGCCTCCTTCGGCGGAGCCGGCCGGCCATTGGGCGCAAGGCTGCCACTCCGGCGCCCGGGGGGCTCTGCCCCCTCATTTGTGGGCACTTGGCTGGGTCGAGGGTGCCCCCCCGCGGCTGCGGATAGGAGCTCCGGGTGGCGGGGTGGGGGTGGGGGGCGCGCGCACGAGCGCTGGGAGGCCGAATTCAGCGCAGGCAGCTTGGGCCGCGCAGAGCTGCTGCAACCCGGCGCCGATCCGGAGTCGCGCCGGTTTCTTTTGGGCAGGTTGGAGCCTCGATGTGGATCCACCTGGGCGGAGGGGAGGGGGAGGTACAGTCGGAGTCTGCCGCACCGCGCAGGACTTGCAAAGGAGGTGACTCCGGATTAAGCTGCCCTGTGCGCGGCTTGGCGTCAAGACTTCCACCCGATCCAGGAGAGGATCGGGTGGAAAAAGGAGGAAGAAGAGCCGCCCCCCCCCATGGATGCGGCGGGTTGGGGCTCCTTTGCTTTCCCTTCTCCCCTCCACAGCCCCCAAATACCAACTTTGTATGTACTTCAAATGGGACAATCCGAATTAAGCTCTAGGACCCCTCGCCTCGGGCGCGGATTAAGCTCCAAACGCCTCGCCTCGGGCGCGGGAGAGCAACCGCTTTCTAGACTATCCTGGCGTCCCAATCGGGACGCAGCCCCGATCGGCCGTTGGAGGAGGATGGGATTTGTAGTCCAGCGGAGCCCCTTTCCCCCGCCAAGGGGCTGTTTTGCCAGGCGAAACGGGACTCGGTCCGGCCGTGGCGCGCCTGTCCCGCGGACACCTGTTCGGGCGGGCGGGCCGGCGCTCTCCCGGGTCCTGCCCCGGCGAGCATCTCGGACCGGTTGGGTGAAGGCGCCCCCTGGCGGGCGAAGGAGGCAGCCGCTCCGTTCTCCGACTAACTAACCCAAACACTCTCCGCGGTGGGAAGCGGGCGGTCCTTCCGCGCTTAGGGCGCGGCCAGGTCTTCAAACTTGGCCGCTTTAAGACTTGGGGACTTCAACTCCCCCCGCATTGAAGCTAATTCCATTCAAACGGAGAGACTGCAGAGGAAGGGATCCCAAGAGATGAAGCAGAGCCGGCTGGGGAATTCTGGGAGTTTGAAGTCCACAAGTCTTCAAGTTTAGGGACCCCCGTTTTAAGAAGAGGAGTTGGCAACTGTGGGAACTTCAGCACCCAGAATTCCTGGCTAGGAAAGAGATCTGTTTTTCGGGGATCACCCACAAAACTAACCACGTTCAGAAACGAATCACAGGCCTAGATTCTCTCAACACAACACACTAGAACAGGGGTCATCAAACTTGGCCGGTTTAAGACTTGTGGACTTCAACTCCCAGAATTCCTCCTCCAGTTATGTTAGCTCAGGAATTCTGGGAGTTGAAGTCCTCAAGTCTTAAAGCAGCCAAGTTTGGAGATAGCAATAGCATTTAGACTTATATACCGCTTCATAGTGCTTTTACAGCCCTCTCTAAGTGGTTTACAGAGTCGGCCTCTTGCCCCCAACAACCTGGGTCCTCATTTCACCCACCTCGAAAGGACGGGAGGCTGAGTCAACCTGGAGCCTGGTGAAAATCGAACTCTTGGCAGTGGGCAGAGTTAGCCTGCAATACTGCATTCTAACAGGAAGGAAGGAAGGAAGGAAGGAAGGAAGGAAGGAAGGAAGGAAGGAAGGAAGGAAGGAAGGAAGGAAGGTAGGTTGGTTTACAGAATCAGCCTCTTGCCCCCAACAATCTGGGTCCTCATTTCACCCACCTCGGAAGGACGGGAGGCTGAGTCGACCTTGAGCTTGGTGGGATTCGAACTGCCAAACTGGCTGCAGCAGAAGTAGCTTGCTTGCAGTACTGCACTCTAAATCACTGCACCACAGAGGCTCCTTGGCTTAGGGGCTGAATTTATTGGGGAGGGAATGGGGGGAGACCCCCACCCATTAACCATCCCTCCTCCCGAGCATAGGATAGGATGAAGCCCACCCGGTCGCGCCAATGGGCAAAAGCTGCAGAGCCTGCGGGGGGAAGGGGACGCCCAGGAGCCTGCTTTCCATCTCCCCTGGCCTGGCCGTCTCTTAGATCAGGGGTCTCCAACCTTGGTAACGTTAAGCCTGGAGGACTTCAACTCCCAGAATTCCCCAGCCAGCTTTGCTGGCTGGGGAATTCTGGGAGTTGAAGTCCTCCAGGCTTAATGTTACCAAGGTTGGAGACCCTGTCTTAGATGGTTGCTTTCCCTAACCGGGCGCCCTCTGCATTTCAGGACTACAACACCCATCACTTCCAACCAACCAAGACATTCCAGGATCCAACTGGGGGTGGGGGCGGGGGCTTCATTTTAGGGTTGCAGAATTCCAGGGAGGAGGGGGAAATTCTGGGAGGGGCTCTCCATGACCCTCAAGAGGGCACCGTGGGGATCTCTGACGGGACCCCTTGAAAAAGGCTGCTTGTTCTCATCTTACAGAATAGAATACAGAACAGAGTGGGAAGGGACCTTGTAGGTCATCTAGTCCAACCCCCACCCACCCAAGCAGGAGAACCTACATCTGACAAATGGCAGTCCAGCCTTTTCTTGAAAGCCTCCAGGGAGGAAGCTCCCACAACGTCCGAAGGCAACTTCTATCCCATAGGTTGATCGTTTTCCCTGTCAGAAAATTCCTCCTTATTTCTAGAATCTGTCTTTGTTCGGTTCCCATCCATTATTCCAGAGGTCTCCAAACTTGGCAACTTTAAGAATTGTGGACTTCAACTCCCAGAAGTCCACAATTGAAGCCCACAATTCTTAAAGTTGCCAAGTTTGGGGACCCCTGTGCATGATTCCTTGTCTGGCCTTCAGGTGCCTTGGAAAATAGGTTGAGCCCCTCCTCTCTGTGATGGAAGGGACCTGGGAGGTCTTCTAGTCCAACCCCCTGCTCCATCAGGAGACCTTGTACCATCCTTTCAGACAAATGGCAGCCTCTTCTGAAAAACTTCCAGTTTTTAAGCACCCACAACTTCCAGAGGCAAGCTGTTCCACTGACTGATTGAATGAGGCTCCCTTATTTAATAGGAGAGAAATCCTTTTCCAACTATGTTAGTTGCCCCCACTCAAATTCACTGGCCCTTCCGGTGTTTTTAGAATGGCAGGAACAGTCAAAAGGCAAAAACCCCAGAGAGCTGATCTTGATTGGTGGCTAACAATATCAGTGTCTATTAAAATGTGTCAACCATAAATGTGACTATTGGGCTCCTAATTTTTATTTTTATTTTCAAACAAGAAGACGTTCTCAACTATTTTAGAGCCTGATTTCTGTAAATTAAATATTCTTCCAATACTTAAGGGGCTGTCACAGAGAAGAGGGGGATTGATTTATTCACCGAAACACCAGAAGGCAGGACAAGAAAGAATGGATGGGAACTAATCAAGGAGAGAAGCAACTTGGAACTAAGGAGGAGTTTTCTGACACAGAACAACTCATCCATAGAATGGTTTGCCTCCAGAAGTTGTCGGTGCAGCAACACTGGAAGTTTTCAATAAACCAAAAAAAATCATTTGATCAGGATGATGATGATGATTATCAGAATGATGACCAGGATGATTCTGCTCGCAACAGAATACCCTACAGCACCAGGCTTGAAAGTTTGGGCTTGGACAACCTTGAACTACACCGCCTACAGCTGGACTTAAGCATAGTACACAAAATTATCTGCTACAATGTCCTACCAGTCAATGACTACTTCAGCTTCAACCACAGCACACAACAGATACAAACTCAATGCAAACCGCTCCAAACTTGATTGCAGAAAGTACGACTTCAGCAACAGAGTGGTCAATGCCTGGAATGCCCTACCTGACTCTGTTTTTACATCCTCTAACCCCCCCACTCCGTTAACCTCCAACTATCCACTATTGACCTCACCCCATTCCTAAGAGGTCTGTAAGGGGCCGTGTATAAGTGCACCATCGTGCCTACTGTCCCCGTCCTATTGTCCCCATTTATTCATACCTATTTCCTGCATTCTTACTCATGTTTATACTTATACCTATCATCTCGTGATTGACAAATCAAATCAAATCAAATACAAATCAAATCAATAAACTCTCCTGCTTTGAGTAAAGGTTACATTAGAAGACCTCCAAGGTCGTTCAGGCTTTAGGATTCTATGAAATCTATGACATATTCATTTGGGATAGTCTGGGAGAAAAACGGTTCCCTCCCCCCTAAATGAATTAACACTGGAGGGGGGGGAGCCATAACTGGGTGGCCAGGATTACGGGATTATTTTGCTGACGGCCGAGTCCCTTTGTGGCTGGCCACTTAACTTGAACAACGTTGGAAAATCCTGTTAGTGGGTATTGCAAGATTAAGGGGCTGATCTTTGGGGCGTCTTGGCAGGAAGTAAAGTATAGGTAGTCCTTGACTTATGACCACAACTGAGCCTAAAATCTCTCTTGCTAATCAAGACAGTTGTTACGTGAACTTTGCCTCATTTTACGACCTTTCTTGCCACAATTGTTAAGTGAATCACTGCAATGGATGCTGCAATGGTCGTAGGTATGAAAAACGATCCTAAGTCACTTTTTTCAGTGCTGCTGTGACTTCGGTCAGTAAATGAACTGCTATAACTCAAGGACTATGTGTAGTAGGAAAAATCCAGAGATTCTTTTCCAGGCCCCCTGAACCCCAGTTGGCCAAAATCCTGGCTTAAGGTCAGACTCCTCACACACACACACACACACCCCACAATTCCACAATTTGGCTCTTTTCCAGAGTTCACTCGTGCTGCATTCTAGCCCAATGAATAATCCCTGCTACCTGTTTATGGTTTCTATGGCTGGCAAATGTTTTGGCTACTCTGTTTATTTTAAAATGAAAACAATTGTGAACTGACAGCTGAAAAAGGCAATATTGTCTTCGAGATCAACGTGGTGACAACTTGGACAACGCCCATGTTTCTGCACAACACGGGGAAGAAAGATTTGCTATGGCCGTATTCTGGACTGTTTTTCTCAAATTCCCAGTCCAGTTTTCAGCCCTTCTGAAGGTCTTTCGTCTAATCGGGCCTGGCCTGTTCAAGTTTTTAACTGAAACAAGGTCGACTATCTTCTGTGCCTTCCCACATTCTTAACATCGAATGAAAAGAGTTGTATTATAAGACAGGCAACCAAAGAAACAGGTTTCAACTCTTCTAAATCAAAATTCTTTGGAAAAACGCTTAGGAAGAAGGCTGCAAAACCTCAGCAGCAGAGGCGTGCTGTGTAAACGAGCTGGTTAGGGTGCACTGCCTTGCCACAGCCCGTCCGAAAAGGTTTGGCAATGTTTGAATGTTGGATGTTGCTTTGGGAGTCAAGTCGAGGAGAACTGGTTTTTCATCTCTATTTTGGACAAGGTGCTTAAGATTTTGAAAAGGAGCTAAACAAACTCAAATCAACGTGTCTAAGCCCAACATACCTCAGCTCCCCCCCCCCAATTACATCGGTGGAAATAAAAGTCTTTTTCCGCCGTCAGTTTTCTGTGTTTCTATAAATGGGACATGAAGTATCCGGGCACCCGAGTAAGAAAACTGATTTCCAAAAGAGAGACTTTCAGACCTGAGAGCAATAGCAGAGCTTCAATCATCACGGCCAATTGGATCTAATGTTTAAGGTATCAAAGCTAGAAAGCAGGAGACCATGAATTCTAGTCCTGCCTTAGCTATGAAAGCCAGCTGGGTGACTTTGGGCCAGGAGATGGCGAGTTCTGGTCCCGCTTTGAGCAGGAAAGTTGGCTTGGGGACTTTACGCCAACCAGCAGGTGAGTGGCAGTTTTAGTCCCACTTTAGGAATGAAACTCAGCTGGATGACTTTGGGTCAGTCACTCTCCCTTAGCCCAACCCACCCGACAGGGTTGTTGTTGTGGGAAAATAGGAGAAGGAAGGAGCACAGGTAGTTGTCAACTTACAACAGTTCATTTGGTAACCATTCAAAGTTACAACTACATTGAAAAAGTGAGTGACATCCGTTTTTCACACTTACGACCACTGCAGCATCTCCGTGGTCACATCAAAATTTGGGTGCTTCCAACTGGCTCATATTTATGACGGTTGCAGTGTCCCAGGGTCATGCGATCCCGCTTTGTGACCTCCTGACAAACAGTCAACAGGGAAGCCAGATAGCATAAGAATAGCAGACTTATATAACGCTTATTCTGACCAAGGCTTCCTGAGACCGTAATTAAGCACACGCTTAGTCCAAACAACTCTTGTTTTATTTCAGCGCTGGGAATTATGTGCATTCCCAGCCTGTACTGAGTCCCTCGAGATAAGCACCCACTTTTATCTCCTTTGAATTGCTGCCGGCAACAAAAGTGCCAAATTAACTACGTATATATACCGAAGTACAAAGTCCACACAGACTTTCAAGGATTAATCCAAACAGAATGAACAACTTTGCTTCCTGCAAAGGTTTCTCTACTTTGCCAAGCCTCACTCCCAAGTTGCCCCTTTTGTCTCAGCTGCTCTTGCCTTCTAGCAGCTCTGCGCATACACACACTGGGAACAGGCTCCCCTTGTTCCTCTGCCTCGCTGCTGACAGATTCTGGAGGCTCCGGAGTCAGCACATAACTCCCAGATGGTCCTGGCCCCATCTCTGCATCGGATGCAGAACCCTCGTCCGAGTCCTCCCCAGACTCCTGGACTGGTCCCCGTTCTTCCCCACTGTCCGATTCTGCTCCAATCTGCACAGGCTGCCGGCGAACCACAACACTGCTTCACATTGCTTTACAGGCCTCTCTAAGCAGTTTACAGAGTCGGCACCTTGCCCCCTCAACAATCTGGGTCCTCGTTTTACCGACTTCGGAAGGACGGAAGGCCGAGTCGACCTGGAGCCAGTGCGAATCGAACCCCTGGCAGTTGGCAGAGTTAGCCTGCAATACTGCATTCTAACCACTGTGACACCATGGCTCCTGCACTGAACAAGCGTGTTACTAACTTAATAACGGCACTGATTCACTTAACAACTGTCGTTAAGTGAATCGATGTAGTTCGTAAAATGGGACGCTGAACTGTCTCACTTAGGAATGGAAATTTTGGGCTCCACTGTGGTCATAAGTCGAGGACTACCTGTATTAGGTCCGTCCGCGGCCTTGAGTTATTTGTAACAATAATAAAGGCAGCATACAAGTCAATCAATCAATCAATCAATCAGCTTAAAGGGATTCCCAATAGAAACCTCACATTGCTCTCCAGTTGTTGTGTTGGAAAGATCCCTCCGTGGTAGATCGGTAACGGCAGCTCCGGCCTCCTCGTCTTTTCTCGAAGTGGGGGGGCAGCGGGGGTGGGATCAGGCTCTTTCCCAAGCCAGCGTCTCGTCTCCCCGTCCCACCCCCGGCCATCCAAGGGTGGAAATGCAGAGCTGGACCTGAAGCGAAGAAGAATCGGAAGGGGAAAAGAAGCCACAAGGCCGGGATCTCCGTCCAGGGCGGTTGGTGGGGGGGAGGGGTGTCCATCGAAGACCGACTCAAAGGGGTCGTTTTGAGGGTCATTTAGACAAGGCCGGGACCTTGTTAAGCTGGTCCGGCGTCTTGGGGGGGGAGTAGTCGGACCTGGAATTTTTGAGGCCCCGAGTTCGAATCCTCCCTCAGGCGTGAAAAAGCAGCTGGGCTGACTTTGAGCTGGCGTTTTTTTTTTTTTTCCCTTCAGCCCAGCCCCACCTCGCAGGGGTTGTGGTTGTTGGCAGAGGGAGCCTCCTCTACTCCATCTTAGGCAATAAATGCGCAGTAAATAAAACATCGAACTCGCCATTAAACCACGGGAAGGAGGGGGGGCTAATTTGACCAAAGCGGGTGTGTGTGTGTGTGTGTGTGTGTGTGTGTGTGTGTGTGTGCCACAGTTGCTTGAGGTTTGGGTTCTTGGGCCCAAAGACTTAAGGGTGGCGAAACCAGGCCGAGGAGGCCCAGGTTGCCAGCCCCGCTCGGTCGTGGGTCTCTCATAAAGAGC
The DNA here is from genome assembly GCF_049901735.1 of Notechis scutatus. Lineage (NCBI taxonomy): Eukaryota > Metazoa > Chordata > Lepidosauria > Squamata > Elapidae > Notechis > Notechis scutatus. The sequence goes on along the minus strand of NC_142016.1, from coordinate 25,822,563 downwards.
CTGGCCTACAGCGCAGGGTTGTGGTAGTAGCAAATCACAGTTCAGACAAGTCCAGTCCAGTTTCAGCCACTTCAGCCAAGAGGATACAAAATGAAGTCAAAGGCCACGCTCTTTTCCACTCGGCCCCTTTTGCTTTCCCGCGTGGAGGATTCGCGCGCCCCACGCCTCAGCAAGACCCCCACCACCACAGAAACTGGTCCCTCCGGCGCATGCGCGGTGGAAAAACACGAGGGTGGTGGGGTGGGAATTTTTTGACCCGCTGGGCTCGCCGTCCAACCCCTCCCGTCTTTCTCCCCGTTACTTTTACGCATGCGCGCCCTCCGCTTAGCCCGGAAGCGGAAAGTGTTCCTATCTCACCGCGCCGGAGTCGTTCCCCAAGCGAGCGGCGGATCCATTGCAGCGGCATCATGTGAGGGAGGCCGGGGGGGGAGATTAGGGGGCGCGGGACGGGGGGTGGGAGACGGAGCTGTCCCTGTGTGTGTGTTTGTGCGGTTGTGTGAGTGTGTAAAATACTTACAGAGGCTTCTTCTGGGCCTTACCGTAAACCTTGGAATAGGCGCCCCTCTCGAAAAGCCTCTCCCTCTCGGCTCTCTTCTGGAGTAACCGCCGAGGGGGGCGGGGGGAGAGGAAGGAGCCCCTCCTCTGGCTTTATGGTATGCCCCCCCCCCAAATATACAATGAGTGTGTATCTTTGTAGTTGGAAACTAGAGAGCAAGGGGACCCCAAGCAGGCGAATAGTAGTAATAACTTTCTATTGTTATTCTGAAAAGCCGGTTTATATCTGTAGTCCGGTGATTTATACATGTTGCATCTGGATGGTTAATTGTTCTACATTTAGAATATATGCAGAATAGAAGTTGGTTAAAAAAAAAGAATTTGTTAAAAGAAAGAATTGATTTGTTAAAAAGGAATAATTTGTTAAAAAGAAAGCACTGATTTGTTAAAAAGAAATATAGTGCTACTAAGAGAGCTTATTTTCATCCAATTAAAGGGCATAACCTCAAAATCGAATATTATGTATTTATTTTCCTTTTTTTTTCTTTCCTTCTTTCTTTTTTTTTTTTTTAGGAGCCTCTTAAATAAGCCCAAAAGTGAGATGACCCCGGAAGAACTGCAAAAGCGGGAGGAGGAGGAATTCAACACAGGGCCACTGTCGGTGCTCACACAATCCGTTAAAAATAATACCCAGGTGCTCATCAATTGTCGCAATAACAAGAAGCTCCTGGGGCGTGTCAAGGCCTTTGATAGGTAGGTTCTCACCTGGGCATGCCTCCAATCCGTCAGAGGATTATCTGTGGGCTTCCTTTATATTTTTAGTGAAACAGGTAGTGTTCTCGTTCGTTTAAGGTTTATTATTCAGAACAAATACAAGGGGGTCCACAATTTATTTAATGACCATTCAAAGTTACAATGGCATAATTGTAATGAAAAAAGTGACAACTGCTTTTCACACTTAAGACCATTGCAGCATCCCTTCGTAATCAGAATTTGGGTGCTTGGCAACTGGCATGTACTTACGACAGTTGCACTGTCCCAGGGTCATGTGAATCACCAATTGTAACCCTCCCAGTTGACTTCCAACTAGTCAAGTCAATGGAGGAAGCCAGATTCGCTTAACAACAGCATGATTCATTTAGCAACTAGTGATTCACTTAACTGTGGCAAAAGAGGTCATTAAAAAAAGGGGGGCGCAACTCACTTTACAACTGTCTTCCTTAGCAATGGAAATTTTGGGCTCAGTTATGGTTGTGAGTCGAAGACTAGCTGTAGGCGGCTATGGGGTTCCCGAGAAGTAAAGGTGCTTTGGACCCAGCATAGACAGTACACAACTGTCAGTGGCCCCTTAAAGAACAGGTGCTTTTCCTGGGCTCAGGTGGGGTTCCTATGGACTGCAATAATATGTCTTATCATGAATTCCCAGGGAAGCTCATAATTCCTTTAAGTAGCTGCCAGGGTGGATAAAAATCTTTTTAAAAAAAAAAAAATATAAAAATTTAAATTGGATTTTTAAAATCAAATTTATTTTAATAATAAAATGCTTTTGGAATAAAATATAGTTTTCTATTTAAAATGCATTAATAATTTAGTTTATTCATCATGAAATGGAGCTTATGTAGCATGAGGCTGTATATTCTGCAATATTGGGAATGTTGGTGAGTCAACAGTGGATCAGAGATGTCAGTTGCTCTTTTAAAATTATGATTTAAATTGAGTTGATTTAAATCAAGCCCTTTTACTATTGATTTAAATCTTGATTTAAATCAAATCCACCCCTGGTAGCTGCCAGTGGGTAGCATGAACACCTTGCGCAATGGATTCAAAGACCTGTTTCAGATCAGAATATTTTTTCAGCCTTGAATTCTGTGGGGATCTACCCCTCTCCAGAACTTCCTCCAGGGTGGTTGCGAAGTTGCCAGGAGCCGCACAGGGAATCTCGCCTCTGCGTAACGCCAGGCACTTTCTTCCACCAGGCACTGCAACATGGTGTTAGAGAACGTCAAGGAGATGTGGACCGAGGTGCCCAAGAGTGGGAAAGGCAAGAAGAAGTCCAAGCCAGTCAACAAAGACCGTTACATCTCGAAGATGTTCCTGCGGGGAGACTCGGTCATTGTCGTGCTGAGGAATCCCCTCATTGCTGGCAAGTAAACAGGCTGAGGTGGCTCACAAGCCTGGCAATGCCAAGATGCCACGTTTCTCAAAAGACTGGAATCTTCTTGCCTTTAGTTTTAAGGCGGGGATATCTTATAGTCAACCGTCCTTCCGATGTTTCTTGTGTCACAAGTGTGCAGTTCCGTGACGTGTTGATGCATGAAATTTCTCCCGTCAATTCAGTACCATGTGGGATTTTGATTCCCCCCCCCTCTTCTTTTTATATAATAAACATTTTGTTGAATTTGTTGGATTGCTTTTTTTTTTGGCTGTTGCTACAGGCGTTTCTGCCTAGTATTTCATGATGTTGGAGAGAGTTATATTTATGAATAACTTGAGTTTCTCCCGTCTGGTGCTGTATGATGGTTAGATGTTAGATAAAACTTATTTGCACTTGGAGACAGTACAATTTTATCGTATTTCTGACAGGGCAAGTAATTTGACCTTCTTTCCTCTTTTGTCTTCACCACCTGGTTACGCAGTATACCTTAAAAGATTCTTGGATCAAACCAAATGAAGAGTAGTTTTTGCAATCAGATGCCTCTTGCTTTCTGTTTTCTGCCCAGCTGTTTGAGACTGACTACGCAAGCCTACATGTGTTTTCATTCAAAGAAAATAAGTATTTTTAATCCTGTGAGTGCTCTCTTCTTGCCTTACTAAACACATATTTTAAATACCACTGATAAGGAAAGCAGGATCTGTTTTCTAATTCCAGCATTTTCCATTAAATACCATCACCTCCCTGATCAAACCCTAACACCAACAGGAAAAAAAAAACCCTATCCTAATCCCAGATCTCTAGCTGTAAGGGCTGAAAATGGTGAGGCAAGAAATAGTCTAAAACAGAATAATTAGGTAAATACCAAGCATGTTTCTCTAATTCTCAAGGGGGGAAAATGGTAAAAATTGATTCACTAAAAAGGCAAAAGATTTAAACCCTCGTCTCGCACACAAATACATATAGTTTGATTTCTGCTATCTGTAATAGATTTAATATAGGACCTTGTTTGCAATAAAGCAACTGATCTGAGTTTTTGATTCGGTAAGCAAGTACGTGATTTATGGGCTTGAGTGTCTGGAGAACAGATTTATTATGTCTGGTATGAAGTCTGATATCCCAGTATCATAAATTTATCACAAATAACTTGTTAATTTACCCCTAACATAGTCTCAGAAGTGAATTGGAGTTGGGTGGCAATAAAAAATAAAACAAATGTAAATTTAAAATCATAAAATATTTTAAGATTTGACGTGTTGTAGAAGTCACTATTTGTAGCCAAATTTACCATTTTTCTTCAGTATGAATTTGTGTGTAAACGTGATTTCTACTATAATTCCTCAAGGTCCTGCAATTCCCTGGGTTTTTTCCCTACTTTCTTTTCCATGGTGTGTTGTCTGTTCTGCCATAAGTGCCTTCTCCACCCAACAGGAGAGGGTTAACATGAGCTAACCTCTAGGCCCAGGGGTCGTTTTCTTATTCCACCCAAGCTCGGTGCAATTTTCATTCCCCCCCAGCCTCTGAAAGTGTCTTCATATTGCTTCCATATTGGATCTTTTTACCCCTTCATGCATCCTTCGGTGATGTCTTTTGGAACGTCAACCATTATATAAAGACACATTTATTTTAAAAATATCAATTATCTCCCAGGGAACATTCAGCTGAATACATCGAGTAAAATCCTACAGTCCTATGGGGAGTAATTCTGTAGAGGGACAGGTGGCTTTTTCGGAAGGGTTTTGGCAGGACTATGGTTGAGGTGCTCTACAGTCTTTTCATCGCATGTGGGAGAATGAAGATAGAAATATGGAGAAGTACTTCCACCCTGCATTTCTGGAAGCGATACAAATTGTGTCTTTACACAATGAGATCAGTAGCAGGGTTTGCCATTTACTCAGTGGTATCCAACCTTGGTCACTTTTAAGACTGGTGGACTTCAGCTCCCAGAATTCCTCAGCCAGCCTTAAGGAATTCTGGGAGTTGAAGCCTACCAGTCTTAAAAGTGGCCACGGTTGGACACCCCGTCTTAGAACATGTCCTTACTCAGCACCTACTCAGTAAATGCAACTCATCAACAGCTATGCAATCCAGAAAGCCAATGTTTGGTTTTTCAAGAAGTCTATACTTAGTTCTAAGGAAAGTGAATCCAGTCCAGTGTTCTTGGTGCAGTTTTGGAAAATAATCAGGCGGTGATCTGTAAGTTGGTCATTGGCTGATGCTCAGCGTTTTCCTTCATAGCTACGACAGCACAAAAAAAGATAATATTTTCAGGTCTTCCTGCCCCCTCTTGTGGAGAGAAGATTAATGGCTCCAATGTTTTCTTTCCGATTTGAAGAATGGTGTGACTTTCCTCCCAAACGCTGGATTTCTAAATTCACTTGCCTGGCAGGAAAGTGTTATGAAGCGGTGGCACCCCTAAACGGTTGGCGGCCATGGTCCCAGATGTGGCGAGCGGGCCGGAGCCGCAGATGCAGAGGAGGGTGCTTTCGAAGGCGTCTCGGAAGGATCGCATGCGGAAGACGTAAACCACCGGGTTGATGGCAGAGTTGGCGTGGGAGAGGATTATGGTGGCCAGGATCAGCTGGTTGGGGATGCAGCATTTGGGGCAGAGGAGCATGATGGTGTTGAGCACGTGAAGCGGCAGCCAGCACAGGATGAAGAAGAAGAGGATGATGAAGAGCGAGGTGGCCGTCCGCATCTGCTTGCGGACGATGATCCGGCGTCTCCTCTGAGCGCTGATGTTGACCTCCCCTTCGGCCACTTTGCGGATCTGGCACCTGACCTCCAGGAAGATGCGCCCATACAGTATCAACATGACCAGCAAGGGGACCAGCATGCACGTCATGAAGTTGAAGTAGACCATGTAGGTGTTGGTGATGACGCTGTTGAAAAGGCACTCCCTGCTGGGGGGCAGCGGGTGGTGCCAGCCCATCAGAGGCACCAGGCCGGTCAAGATGGACAGCAGCCAACAGGCCGCAATCACCAGCAGGGAGTTGCGGGGGGTCAGCAGAGACTGGTACTGGAACGGCTTCAGGATGGAGATGTACCGCTCCACAGCGATGGCCAGCAGCCCAAAGATGGAGGCCTGGGTAAACATCAGGAGCAAACAAAGCATCAGGAGGCACAGCTGGGGCCTGGCCTGCGGGTACCCCACCTCAGTGAACTGGGCGCAGGGGATGACCACCGCCCCGACCATGAAGTCCGCCACAGCCAGCGAGATCAGGAAGTAGTTGGTGACGTTGGAACGCAACTTCCTGTTCCACAAGATGACCGTACAGATGAACAGGTTGCCTGCGATGGACAGCAGAGCAATCAGGCTGTCGCTTAGCAAATAGGGGATGTCCACAACAGGCGGGGACGTCGTCTTAGCTTCGAGAGGGCACTGAGGCAGCTGAAGGGAGGATGAGTTCTCCACGCTATCCATTATAGGAGGGGGGCCATTTGGATGCGGTCTTAAGGAGAGTCTTCCCTTCCGGTTTCTGAAACTCTGAAGGTCGTTGTCCCATCAACTTCCATGTTTGAGGAAAGGGAGGCTCGGTGAAATGGGGTCGGGGAGGAGGAGAATACGCCGCTGAGAATTCCGTCGGGTTCCTCCGTCATGCTGGCTTGCATTAGCCAAGTCTGTGAATCAAAAACATTTAAATCGTCCACTTGTACAGGAAGGAAACAAAGGTGCTGTATTTTGGGGTCCTTGGTGGCTTCCTTGCAGACATTTCAGGACCCAACTAGCTAACACCATCAGTGCTAGAAGAGAGTGGGGTTTGTGGAAAGGAGGAAGAGGGGGAGGAGGACTGGGGGTTCTTGGTGCTCTCTGAGCTTATTTTCTTGCAGGCATTTCATTACCAAACTCAGCAACATCATCACTGCTAGAAGGGAGTGGGGTTTGTGGGATGTAGGAGGAGGGGGGAGGCTGCGGGGTTCTTGATGTTTTCAGAGTTTGATTGTTTTCTTGCAGATGTTTCATTACCAAACTAGATAACATCATCACTGCTAGAAGGGAGTGTGGTTTGAGGAAAAATGGTGGAGGAGGAGGACTATGTGGTCCTTGGTACTTTTCCTTTTCTGAGCTGGGTTATTTCCTTGCAGACATCTCATTACCAAACTAGTTAACATCATCAGGACTACTAGCCCACAGTCCAACCCTGAGCTGCAAATATTCTCTTCTATCGGAAAGTGACAGCAATGTTTAGTCTTATAAAAGCAAGAGCTGAGAATAGCACCCTCGACTTTGGAAAGTAAATACTCCTTGCCAAGAAGCAAAAAGGGAGATGTTTTCTTTGGAAGACCCTAATCAAAGCTGGCTGACTTACCTACAGATCCCTGCTGTCATTCCCCCAACGCAAAGGGATGCCATCGGAAGCGAGAAAAGACGCCTGCAAGCCTTCTAAAATCACTTCTGGAGCAATCTGGTCCAACCCCGACTCATTTCTTCCTCTGCTGCCTCTGCCTTCTGATGTTTATGAAAATGAGATCTGATAAGTCGCAGTCGGCATACAAAAGCTGCTGCATTTCGTACAGAAAGGGATAGAGCAAGGCCAGGCAGCCAAAAGAAGGTCTGCCTTGCTGCAACTAGAAAAGAGAATGGAAAAGAAGAAGAAGCGGAACCACTGCCAGATGCATTTTAGATTCTCTGGGATGAGACCTGTAGTAAAGCTGCTATCATGTTGCAGCCCTGAATGGGGTGTGTGTGTGACAGCAACAAAGCAGGAATCGCTTCTGCTATCTCATACAAACCCCTAATTTTCTCAACCTCTGGGCTGCTGTGAAGGAGCCACATGATTCACACAAACAGTCCCTACAAAGAGACTCAAGGTAAACACCATGTACCTTTGCTTTGTTTTGCTTGTGGTGTTTGCATTAAAGATATAGGAACAGAGTCACGGAGGGGGGGGAAAGTCCACAAATTGCATTATATCCCAGAATTCTGAAGGAAGTGTTTATTCTCTACTTTAGAAAAGTCAGCAAGTATCCCTTAAAAGTTTTTTTTAAATTATGTTTACATCAAGGAAGCCTCTATACACACATATAATAATAAATATAATAAATATATATTTTTATCTGCCAAGAAACAAATCAAAGGCACCCTAAAAGCTTTTATCGAATGGAAGTTCATTAAACCCGTTAAGCTTAGATGCTGAAAGGAACCAAGCACAGCTGTGAATACAGCCTGGATAAATAAATATACAATCCCCAGCAGTAGAGTACAAGCATAATCTAGGAATATCAACTTGGTTGAAAAGGTCACTCGTTACAGGCTAGTTTTTCTATCTGAAAAACAGCTAGCTTTTTTTATTTGTGGGCGAAATTTCAGAGATTGGTTTTTGTTTGTTATGCGTTCGACTGTTCTATGAAAACCACAATTGCCTTGGAGAGCTAAATCAATATTGTTTGAATACACATTATTTGGGGGAAGAGAAAAAGGGATTTCAAAGGAAAGGATGAGAAGAAAGCAACCTCTTTTTGGGTGGGTCCTTTTTCTCAAGTGTGTTATTTTCCTTGCATTTTAGTTCAAAGATGATTAAATTTATTTGCCACTTATCTCATGGTTCAAAATAGGTATTAAAAATATGTTTTGGAAAACTTTTAGGTTTTTTTCCCCCCTGCAGTGTTATGATTTGTTTCCTATCATTTCTTGGCTAGATCCTTTTACTGGCATTATCACACCAATTATATATAACTTCTGAGGGTTATTTTTGCTCTCAAAGGGTAAATAAAAACATAAATGGGGTATCTTTTTAAACAGTGGAGCCTAGTAGGCTAGAAATGCTAAGAACTGCAAAAATCTTTTAGCATACCAGTTTTAGCAAAGACATTAAATGTGGCTTTCACTGAACATATACATGGTTTGCGTGTGAGGCTGGGATGCATTTGTGTAAATATATCCCTACATTTATTTGTGCATAAATAAATCTAACGGGTGGGCACCATAGTTATCCTTCTATAATACAGTATATAATTTAGTGCTTGAAATGGCATGGCTGGAGTCTGGGAGTCGAAGGCCACACATCTTCAAGTTGGTAAGTTTGAGGAACGCTGCTTTATTGATTAAAAACGACGGAGCAGGGAAGGTGGTGGGTCTACAGCCATCCCTCAAGGAGAACGTCCGCCTACAACTTCCCATCCCATAAAAAAAACAAAAAAAAACCGCCCGGTGCTTATCCCGCGCCTTTTATACTGGCGTCCTCTCCCGCATTTTGGCGGGAACGAGAGCGGCGCCAGCCGATTGGTCAGCCTCTCTTTCCCTTAAATTCCCATTCCCCACCCCTCGCCTCCGAACCAATCGGTTCCCTCCGCCTGTCCTGTGAGAGGGGGGAGGGATTACCCCTCCCGCCGCTCTGGCCTGTCATGGGCAGGCTCCGCCCCCCTCCCCCCTCCCCGCGGGCTCCTCTCCCATCCCGCCCGCTCCGGCGCGCGCGCGTCCCTGAATGACGCGGGCGCGCGCCGCTGTGACTGCCGCTTCTCGCTCGCCCTTCCGTCTCACCCCCCGTGCTCGTGTCCGCCATAAAGGTAGCGAAGGTATCCTGAGGAGATCCTATATCAGCTGCTCGCCTCGTCCACCCCATTGCTAGTTTATTAAGATCTGAGGAATCGGGGGGATTCCCCCAATCTATTCCTCTCTTTCCTCCTAACCCCCCCCCACCTCAAAAAATATACATAAACTTAGGTCAAAAACCTTCCTGGATTCTCCTTTTCTAACTCAGGCTAAGCCTGGTTTGCAGCCCTGAGCATCCAAACTAGGTTTTTTTAAAGATAAGCCATGATGGTCTGGGGGTGCATGGCACTGCCCATCGTGGTTTATAAGTCACAAGGGCAGGTTGGGGTTCAGTTTTGGGGAAGTTGGTCAAAAGAGATGAGGGCAGGCTTAAAGTGGGGTGCAAAGGAGATCCCTTGGCTGGATCTGTTCCTCAGACTCTCGATGCCTCCCTAGAGAGAAATTAGCTATATTCCGCCTCCAGCATCCTCCAGCATCATCAGCATCCTTCGCTTTTTCCTCTCCTCCTCCTTCCCCTCCTTCCTCTTCTCCTTTCTTTCAATTCTTTCCTTCAATTTTTCCAATTTCTTTTTCCCCTTTCCTGCATCTGATCCTGGCGTCCATTTGCCATCCTCGCCATCTTTTGGCCACCCCGAGGGGAAGTCTTCCAGCAAAATCTGATGAAAATAGCTAATTTTCAAAATCTGGGCTGTATTTTAATATTCAAACTTCCTTTCTTTTCTCTTTTGGGAAACAAAATTCTACCTTTATGCCACCCCCTTCCCAAATATTTCTGTTCCCTCAGGACTTCCAGGAAAAACCTGGGTTCATTCTCCCTCCAAAAAACAGGATTTTTATAGGTAGCCATAATTGGATGTTATTTCCTTTCTGGCCTTCAGTTTGTAGCATCCAAGAAAGTTAACCAAAATTTAATTTTTGGATGGGCTCATGACCACCATTTGATTATTATAGAGTACCTCCCCAAACAGATCTATTCCCCCGTGCCCTCTTACGCTCTCTCCTTAATATATATCGCAATTTAAATCCTCACTTTTCTGTCATTTCTGGAGAATCTCTTTCAAGAAGCTTCACTGCTATTTTGAATCACAGAATTCACTGTTCTTTTACCATACTGGTGCCCCCCCCATTGATTGATTGATTTTCATTATTTCTTTAAAACATTTATATAGCTGGTTTTCTTTTCCATTGTTCTTCCCAGTCAGATCAGGATTCCTAGTTACCTCTCTTATCATGATGGCATTTTATTCCTCCCAAAAGAAATGACAATGTCTGTTTCCAACAGAACAATTGCAATAGCTATTTTCATCTTTCTTAAATGTTGCTCTCTCTGGTGCTTTGACCAAATCCTGTTTTTGGAACAAATCTGCACCACTTTTGATCTTCTCTTTGAAGTGCAACTCTTATTGGTGTCTGGAATGAATTTGACAGCTGATGGATGCTCTAGTCTTGAGTTGAAGCCCTTGCTACAAGTAGGCATTTAGCATATGAGTTCTGTAGGCCTGGTTTCCATTTAGCCTATGCAAGAAAATAGAGCATTATTTTCCATTTAATTCCACAATGCAGCATACCATTCAGGGCACATTTTCTGTGTTTTAGGATTCTCCCCCTGAGGAACTCTTGTCTCCTAATCTCTTTACCCCATTGTATATGCAATTTGGTCTTTCTACTATAGCAGTGTTTTTCAATCTTAGCAAGTATGCTGGCTGGGGAATTCTGGGAGTTGAAGTCCACACATCTTAATGTTGCCAAGGTTACCAAACATTGTCTTAAAAGGTTTCCTCACACTCCTTTCACTCTCCCCAACATTTTTTGTTGTGATTTATGATCCAGGACTCAATAAATTTTCTGTTCACTTCTCTCGTTACAGATGTGGGACCAAATAGGGCGGGTTTGCTCTGAGGAAATGCAAGCAAAGAGCAACAATTTCAAACAAAATTGTGATGACAGGTAAGGAAAGAAAATGAACAACCTAAAATCCAACTTCTTCAATGATAATGGTATGGCAATGATAATAACCACTACTATCTGGTTAAACAAAGATTGTTTTAATATAGCCCTAATTTATATATGACATATAGTACATATACGCATCTATCTGAGACTGTCACATTGAATAGAATGAGATGGAAGATACTAAAATTTATTTCAGTGATATTAATGTATTAAATATTAATATTTGACAATTTAATAACCTAATCTAAAGGATGGTGCTAGGTTAATTAGGATGCTAAATTCTGTATTTGGACAATGAGACTAACTATCATCTATTACTTCTGGAGAATAAAAATAGCAAGTACCTACGTATAGAGAGAGGGAATCTATGTATGTATTTGTTAGAAATATCTAACCTTCCTTCTCTCTTTTTAACAGAAGAAAATGCAATAACTACACCAACACACTTAAAGAATTGGCTCAGATGTTACCCATACCACTACGGACCAGTTGTAAGAGGTTGACCAAGGTATTATAATAATAGAATTTATCATAAATGCTCAAGGAATGTGCTATAATTTTGGATCTACACAGACATTGAAATTGGGCCCGGTTGCACAACAGATTTAATGTGTGTGTTTATTTCAAACTGAATACAAATGGCAGATGTTTCTTTTCCTGTTTCTGCTCTTTAATTTTGCATTTTTAATATTCAACCAGAAAGAAATCCTGCTCCGAGTCCTTCGCTACATAGAACATCTGCAGACAAGCATCGATAGAGCCAGGTCACTGCTCCAAGGTCATGGCGAGGAACAAAAAGGTAGGGAAATGCCAGAGTAGAGGCAGAGAACACCCATGGCCAGTCAATACAGAGGATATACCTGAGCAAAAAATATGGTCCATAATTTTTCTTTCATAAAAGCAGCTGGATCTCAGCCGGTGGCGATACCTGCCCTGAAGAGAGAGTGCAGAGAAGTCACACCACGGGCAAAAAATCCCAAGCCCCTGGCTGTCTACAAGAAACCCAGAAAGAGGAGACGGATGCGCAAATCAGGTCTGGAAAGTATTCCACAAGCTTGGGGTTACTGCACTTGATGCTTCTGTAGGTTTTTCCTCCTTCCTCTGCATGATCAGCCATTGCAGCACCTTCTTGTTACAGCTCATGCCTCACATCCATTCATGGCTTCAGTAGTTTTCGATATTTCCTTGTTCTCTGTTTCAGGGGTCTCTTACCCTTGGCAACTTTAAGACTTGTGGACTTCAACTCCCAGAATTCCTCATCCAGCCATATCTTAAAGTTGGTAAGGTTGGAGACCCCTACTCTACTTCAATCTTGGATTGATGCCAGACAGGCAAGCAGTGGGTGTTACGCGATATGCTTGTTGCTTTTGATGGACAGGAGGTACTGTACAATAGTTGCACAGCTCAGCCAAGAAAGAAACTAGATAAGTGGGGTTTTGCCCTCCTGGGGAGAATTAAAAAGGGAATTAAAAGATGTGGGAATGGATTGAGCTAAGGAAATTGGCACTGCAGCTGGATAAATTCAGTGCAGAATTTTCTTACGGGAGAAGCACCTTAAGGCTCCTGCTGTAATGAAATAGGTACTGTTAAACCTGAAATTTAGCTCTTCAAACATGCTTGTATGACTTGGTTTGTAGATCGGTGTGGTGGTGTGAACAAGAAAGTGTGCAAGTACCTTGCTCTGGAGGCTGGAAAGGACTCTGCCCATGCTGTCCCACACCTGGAGGAAGAGAGTCTGCCTGATGTGGGAGATGTGTCTTCTATACTTTCATCCTTCCAGAAGCAATCAACTTCCTTTCCCAATTTTAAAGTTCCATTACCAGAGCCTAACCAGCCTGCAAACACTAATCTTCTGGATCTCTCCAAAATTGGAGTCCCATTTGATCATGCAGGTGCAATTTCTTTGTTGCTTTGTTAAAAAAAAATTCAGTGGATAATAAATTGCTCCTTTGTTACAGACAACGTAACTTGAAATATGAGAGAGGTTAATGAGGACTTATTTCCATCAAAGGGAAAAAAATGATTTATTAGGTTGCGTTGGTGTTTGAACATAAGGAATTCTGTTTTACAAGGCCAACAATTTGCTTAGTCTGGCATTCTGTTTCCCACAATAACTAATCAGCAGCCATTGGAGGTTTCCAATCCTGACGTTCAGCCCAGGTTCTGGCATTCAGTACTTTACACTGCCATGTCTCTCTAAACAAGTTGCTTCACTCTAATTGCTAACAGACAAGGAGTATATCCTTTCCATATGTGTATATAAGCCACTATTGTCTATGTGGCACGGTAGTGAATTCCAAATAATTATGAACTGGGCAGGAAAAAAATATTCTGCTAGTTTCCAATAAGTCATTTTAACAGGGAGGCTTCCTCGCCCACTGAAATATTTTTAGATAGAACTTGACATTAAGATGCAAATATTTTTGGTTGTTTTAAATAGATTTTCTCATTAAACTCGTGGCATGCATTAGTTTAGCAACTTCCTTGCTAGTGTCTGGTAAATCCACTCGTCTGTTAAAAACATTCCATCCTGAACACATTATATTTTTTATTTTCCAGAGTTGTTGTTTCATCTATATTAAATTTTAACTCATGCATGTATACATGAGTATTCCTTCCTTCCTTCCTTCCTTCCTTCCTTCCTTCCTTCCTTCCTTCCTTCCTTCCTTCCTTCCTTCCTTCCTTCCTTCCTTCCTTCCCTCCCTCCCTCCCTCCCTCCCTCCCTCCCTCCTTCCTTCCTTCCTTCCTTCCTTCCTTCCTTCCTTCCTTTCCTTCCTTTCCTTCCTTTCCTTCCTTCCTTTCCTTCCTTCCTTCTTCTTCCTTCCTTCCTTCCTTCCTTCCTTCCTTCCTTCCTTCCTTCCTGATTCAGGTCTGGTTTTTATCAATTTTCAGAAAGATGTTCTTAACATGGGGAAAATATTATTCTATTCCAATTTTTCTTGCAATAAAACTTATTTTTATAGCCCACAGAACATAAATTGGGTTCTAAAGAGTTTAATTTTTCCCCCTCTCTCCTTGTAATTGTTACTGACAGGCTGGAATTTTGATGGTGACAAGGAATATAAGGATGAGAATACATTTTCTGTGTATAAAGCACAAATGGCTTACAATAAACTGCATCAATACAGTGGGGGGCCTGGACACACATTAGTGAGGTAGGAATTGAGTGTGGTATTTTCATATTTTGTAAAACTGAATTCCTAAATGGCTATGGGTTTGTATTAGACCATTTTACAAATGTTTTTAAAACAGACAAGGACTTTTTGAAATCAAGCGTGCCATCTCCATTCTAAAGCAGATGAAACAAGGGTCTTTAAGACCTCAGTTGCTCACTTATATTTGTCTCTGTGTTACTGTGTTAATATTATCTAATAATAAGTGTTGTCAGATATGATTAATACAAGTTAGACCTCTTTACCTGCCTGCATTCAAAACAGAGGAAGTTTATTTTGTAATACGGTAGATGGTTTGATAGGAATTAAAGATTGGGGAGGTGAAAAAAGCGTGAGTTAATTGAGACAGCTTTGAGGATGGAACCTCTGCAAACCAAAAGCAGACATTAAAAGATGAATGATATCTTGTCCCCCTAAAACGGACAAAATTCCTTTTCTTATCTCTCTTCATTGTCTTGATAACCATCTCAACTGTTTTCAGACAAGAGCTCGTGCACTATCACTCCTCTTGTGAAGAAGAGGAGGAAGAAGGACCCAGAGCCAGTCCTTGGCTCTCCATCCAATCCCCTTTGAAGTTCTCCAATGGTAAGTGGCTGCCCGAAAATATGCAGACACGCTCAAAAAAAGGGGCATTGCTGAAGAGTCATCAAGGCAACAAGTTTAGCAAGAGTGAAACTCTATGAAATTTGGTATGTTTTATTGGTTAAGAGGCTTGCTAAATGCTAGCGAGAGGTACAGGTGCTGTTAATAGGTTTGCTCCTTATCATGTTCAACTGTTTCTAAAGACGAGTATAGGTAGTCCTTGACTTACGATCCCAATTGAGACCAACATTTCAGTTGCTAAATAAGACAGTTGTTAAGTGAGTCTCCTCTGATTTATGACTTTTTGCTATTTTTGTCATTAAGCGAGTCCAAATCCCCCCATTGACTTGGCTTGTCAGAAGCTAACTAGAAAAGTCACAAGTGGTGGTCATAAGACCCTGGGATTCTGCAATCGTTATAAATACATGCCGGGTTGCCAAGTGTCCAAATTTGACAGTGGGGGTGCTGCAGTGGTTCTAGAGGCCTTGTCCAAAGTCACTTTTTTCAGTGCTGTTATAAGTTTCAGCCGTTGCTAAACAAAAGTTGTAAGCGGAGGACTACCTGTACGTTGAAATAAACAATATCCTATAAATTTGATATTGCAGTGGGAAGCGTGCAGCTGTCTTCCCCTGGGATTGGAACCCGAAGCCACAGCTGTTCTGATTTGGGGTTGAGCCCTTCGCTTTTCTCCTCTCCTGCTCGGCTGCTTCCCCCGCACATCCTCCAAGGTGTTCCGGAGGAGCTTTCTCCAGGTAAATGGACAGCAAGGAGGGAGGGAATCCTTACCTTGGGTGAGATCAGTTGGATAGGCAGCCTTGTTTTTTCTTCTTCCAAAAGCTTATCGTGTTTCTTACCAAAAAGGGGATTTACCCACAAAGGCCCATTTCCTTCTGAGTTAATTTGCTCTCCTCTGTAAATATGAGCAGAACAAGTGGATTTGGAAAGATTTTCCAGGAAGTGGAATATTTTAAAACTGTCAACATTATTGGGCTGTTACAGACAACAATTTCTGTGGGAACTAAACACTTGAGCATCCGAAGATTTTATGAATCACTGGAAGCAGATATCTGCAATGTTGCACTGTGATTGTTTTAAGGAGGAGTGCTACCCTCCAGTAAATGTGGCGTGTGGACAAGATGGAAGCTTGCTTCTCTGGAACCTTCTCTTAAAATGGGACGAGGGGAGCAGATGGCCTTTAAAACACTTTTCAAATAATATTTTGCTTCTTTGCAGTATTATTCGAAGATGCGTGTTTGTCTCCTCAGTGCAGCAGTTTTTCGCACACCCCTGCTGGAACGCTGTTGAGAAAGGTAAGGACTTTGCTACTCAGCTTCATATATTATATTCTTTTTTCATCTTCTATTCATCTATTTCAGCTTGCGAAGTCTGAATTCTAGCCTTTCCCCACCTGGTGTTTTCCAGAAGCTTGGAACTACAAATCCCATCACGCAGCATGATATGTAGTTCCTGGTATTCGTGTTATTTCTTTATTTGCTAGGTTTATATCTTCTCTTTCGTGGAAAAGGTCAAGGCAGTGAACAGGTAATCCTCGACTTTTAAACATTCAGTGACTGTTCAAAGTTACAACACCACTGAAAAAGTGACTTAGCACCTTTTTTCACACTTACGACCGTTGCAGCATTCACATGGTCATGTGATCAAATTTTGGATGCTTGGCAACTGACAGGGAAAGCTGCATTTGCTTAACAACCATGCGATTCACTTAACAACCCAGTGATTCTCTTAACTGTGGCAGTTTGAAGAAGCGACCATTGCTTTTCCCGTGCATAATCCCGAGGCTTTTGGGTTCAGTTGTGGTTGTAAGTCGAGGACTACCTGTACATGGTGTTCTTGCCTCCTGTTTTCCCCCACCACAATCACTGTGAAGCAGATTGGGTTGAGAGGGGGTGACTGATGTCCATGAAGATTCTCAGTCATTCAGACGGCCATTAAATGAGGCTTCCCTGGTGTTCCTGTACAGTGATCTTAATCTTCCTAAGATTATGATGCAAGAGCAGCATAAAATCTTCCTGAGGATTGATGCAGGAGCATTATCCACCTAGGAGGAAGGATTTAGGGCTCTTTAACAACTCTCTGCCTACTCGTCTAACAAGCCTATTCAGATTAGGTGAGAAAGGAAACCACCCTGGAGGACATATTTGGGGTTCCCCTAACCAACTTGCTCAGACTCCAGAAACTACTTGGATAAGCAGTGAAACGTTTCAAACTAACAAGTCCAGCGGCCGTGACTCAACTTCCAGTGAACTTCTGCAGCTGAGACTCTGGGCTTCCACTCGGGGAATCCTGGCTTCTGGTCTGACCCTTTAACTCTCCCCATCCTGGCTCTCTCTGTATTGTTGTCCCAGATACAAATAGGCACGATTGCAAAAGGCAGCCTGGTCTGTTGTGTGTCCTTTTTACTTCTCTCCATCTGAGGTGGTTCTCACACACTTGCCCTTTGTAACTGATTGTGATATCAAAGGTTGGCTTGGGGATGTTAATGAATAACTGTGCAGCACGGCTTCCTATTGTTAGCTCACCAGGGATATTTTTCAGTGGAGACTGGTTAACATACTTGACTTGAGACTAATTGCATACACTTCTTTATATTTGTCTAGCGAAATATTTTTATGCAGTATGTGCAGTTGCCTGAAAAGCAGACTGAGACACCAAGAATGGCTTAAGGGTGGAGCAGAGGTTTTGTATTCAGAAGATCATCCATGTCCTTGTAACCTTGAGCTACAATGTAGAGTAGCTAATAATTATCTGAAGATCTTGGAGAGCTCGGTCGCAGTGAATGGCATTGGATTATATCTGGAATATGCAGTTTCTTTTCGACTAAGGGCCATACTTTGCATCCGAATTGTGTGCCAGAGACACACTCTCAACAGGGTAAAGAAGTGAGAAGACATAGGAGTAAATTATTCTAGAACAGGAAAGAAAAATTAAACAGTTACTATGACATTTCAGTAACAATTTTTAAAGTGTCTTTGGGAGCCGTGTGCTTTTCTTAAGATCTACAATGTGTAATATCTTGGTCAACATGCAGTTTCTTCAATGGTCAAGCTCCTTGACTCTTGCAGTGCCCAACTGCAGGCTTATTTATTTTTATTTGAATAGCCTTTCTAAGTTTCAGTAAGCAACTCTTCGAGATGAAGACACTATCCCAGCTGTTAACCACTCTGCAGATCATGCACCGCTAAACTGATCCAAGACTAACTTCAGTTTGAATGATAAGGAAACAAGATTGAATGGTATCTTAGACAGGGTTTTGTGTTGGTGACTGTGATATACCTGCATATAAAATCTTATATTTGAAGCCCGTTCTTCTTTTCCGTCCTTCTTTCCTTCCCCTGTCTTCATTCCTTCCACTCACAGCGGCCTCCCTCTGATTTCTTCCTTCCTCTCTTGCAGTCAGCGTTCACGCTGGATCACTGTTACCTTTCCTACAGCGAAGCAGGTAAAACCGAGTCCAGCCCCATGTCAAGAGTGAATGAAATATTATCCTCGTGGAGCGAACAAATCCAAGAGGTGGGGAATGGATTGTGAGGAATGGAACTGGTAATTTGTTAGCCAGAGAAATCAGGCCATGGACTTGTCTAATGTCCTTATTGAGGCCTATCTTTAAATGATATACTTTTCTGTCCAAGAGGTATCATTGTCACCACTCTATTGCTGTGGCTTTAGAACAAAACTGAAGAAATTAATTGAGAATCTATTAATGCTGCAGCTGTAAATCAGTTGTACGTTGCTTGAAGGGTCAGAGGCAGCATCCGGTGGTTGGAAACAATAGAAGTTGTCATTGTTCAATCTTTTGATCACTTTTGACTCTTCCTGACCCGATGGACATAAAGTTTGTGTCATTTTCTGTCTCATTGGAGACAGGTAGAATTCAGGTGGGCTCACCTTCCTCCCATTTATTTTAGCAAGAGTTTCACAAATCCTACTGAGTCCATTATCAAGCATCCGAATGTAAATCACATGACCATGGAGATGCTGCGACGGTCATAAATGTGAAAAGTGGTCATAAGTCACCTTTTAAAGTGCCGTTGTAACTTCGAAGGGTCAGTAAACAGACTGTTGTAAGTTGAGGAGTATTATATCCTAATTAAGTGACATGTCAGGGAATTGCGCAGCAAGTGTCCCAATGAAGTCAGGCACAGATGCAAACTTGTAGTTTTATATGTGTGAGTGTGTGTGTGTTTGTGTATATGTGTGAGTGTAGTGTAGTATGTGTGTGTGTATGTATAATATACCTCCAAGGTCCCTTCCAACTGTTATTCTATATTCGTGTGTGTGTGTGTGTGTGTGTGTGTGTGTGTATCTCTGTGTGTATGTGTAAAACTATACACACACACATATATATGTGTATATATGTAAAATTATGTATATGTATTATGTGTGTGTGTAAAATTATGTGTGTATATAATATTATATATATGTATGGTATTCAGCTTTGTTTGGGTATTTTCCCACGTCATTATAGTTGTGCTTTTAAAGTTGTAGCAACGTTTCGGCAATATATATATATATGTGTGTGTGTGTGTGTGTGTGTGTTTTCTGAGGTTTTCGCAGGTATTTGTATGTGGATCTTTGGTTATTCAGGTTAACCAGAATAACCAAAGATCCACACACACATATACCATCATAATAATATCTCAGAATATATATACATATATATATATATATATATTACACATACAAACATACATTTATATATAAATTATATGCATATAGTCAGGCACATCGTGAGGTAAATCTAAAGAGCAATCCAGAGCAAACCCAGAAGAAAAAAAGGCGGGGGAAAAGGGAACCTCCCCCTTTACGCCCAACCACCAATCCCAGCGCAGATCGCCTCACGCAGGGGCCCGCCCTCTCCAGTCAATCAGCCACGTCTCCTGGCGCCTTGTTAAGCGCTTTCCCTGAGATGGCCGAAGTCCTCTTCCTGCCAGGCAAAAGTTCTCTTTTATGACCGGGGCAGTTCCTGGACCTCGGCTGCCATTGTCCCGGCCTCTTTCTGTGCCTTCCTCTTTCAGGAGCCGCCCCCGGTGAGAGCCGAAGGCCCCGGCTCCTCCAGCGAGGAGAATAGCGACAGCACCTGGACCCCCTCCTTCCCCAGGGCCAAGGCCTTGCCAGGAGGCCCCCGGAGGAAGAAGAACAGGAAGAAGCAGAAGCAGAAGAAGAAGAAGGGGGCCGGGGCGGGCAGGAGAGCCCGGCGTCCCCCAGCAGGCGCTGAGAAACGCAGCAACGCCTCCTCACCCCCCCTGCAGATGAAGAAGAAGTGCGTGAACGGCTTCATCATGTTTTGTCGCCTGAACCGCAAGCACTTCATCCGGTGAGGGCCTGGAGATGAGACCCCGGCAGACACAGGCCTTCGCTTGCTACCCTTAGCGGGCCTGCAGCGGTTTAGCTTCTCTCAAGATACAGGTGGTCCTCGACTTACGACCGCAGCGGAGCCTGACGTTTCTGTGGCTCAGTGAGACGTTTGTTAAGCGGGCTTTGCCCTCTCCCCCCTTTTACGACCTTTCTTGCCACTTTTGTCAAGTGAATCACTGCAGTTGTAAAGTTAGCCACACGGTTGTTAAGTGAATCCTGGGCTTGGCTTGTCAGAAGGTCGCAAAAGGAGATCAAAGGTGATCATGTGACCTCAGGACAATGCAACCGTCATAAATATGAGTATCAGTCGCCAAGTGTCCAAAGGTAAATCATGTGACCGTGGGGAATGCATCTGAATACAAATCACGTGACCACAGGGATTCTGCAATGATCATAAAACGTGAAAAGCGGTCATAAGTCACTTTTTTCAGTGTTGTTGTAACTTCGAACAGTCACTAAATGAACCATTGTAAGTCAAGGACTACCTGTATATCATCACTGCTGGAATAGGCCTGTAATGTCAATTATTGTCCTTTCTTTCTATTCTTATATAGTGGAAGTTGGGGCTGACTTACTTACAGCCCTAGCGAGCTCTTTGCTATGTTGAGATTTAACGAGGGGCTTTTAAATTCAGGGCCATTTGGAATCTTGTAAATACTCTACTGCCAGCAGGAAGCAATTAGGGAACATTTACAAAAATGGACAAATAAATAAGGGAGCAAATCCTCAAAAGACCAGACATTTTAGCAGTAAAGCAACAACATATAATAAATACATCAAAAGATACAAAAAAATCATACAATACACTTACGAAGATCAGTTAATTACAGAGTCGGTATCTTGCCCCCAACAATATGGGTCCTCACTTTACTGACCTTGGAAGGCTGAGTCAACCTTGAGCCAGTCAGGATCGAACTCCTGGCGGTCAAATTCCTGGCTTGGGTAATGCTCACTATAGAAACATTGTTTTCTTGAAACCTTTGAGGGATTTGGAGACATTGACAATATCTTGTCTGCCTGCCTTTGATGAGTTTGATCAAACAGCTGTTTTAATCTCTTCCTAGCACTTGCCCAGGCATGGCTTCCACTGCAGCTACAAGGGAGCTGGCCCAGCTGTGGCGCATGATGACAAAACAGGAGCGGAAGCCATATTGGTATGTTTGCTTTGGGCAACAACGGATGATAAAGGGATCAGGTAAAATTCTTAGAAAGAATCAGTCAGCCATGTTGTAGAACAGGGGGGTGTACAACCTTGGCAACCTTAAGACTTGTGGACTTCCTCTCCCACAATTCCCCAGCCAGCTAGACAGATAATCAGAACAGAAAAACCTTTCTTAGCTTCTAAACTTCCTTTTTATGCTCTTTCCCTCTTTCCCACAGCATGAAAGCCCGCCAATTCAGTCGCCTCAACAACCGAATTGTGAGAGACGACTTCTCCAGTGGCGACGAGGAAGCGGAACCGCCCAAGCCCTTCCACCTGCTGCTTGCTGAGAAATCCATTCCTGGCACCCAGACAGTGGGCAACGTCTCTTTGTTAGGCTGTATTCCATGATTCTTCCCCACTGGGATGGTAATGTATCTCTTATTCAGTGGGGTCTCTCTCTGCTGATGAGGTTGGACCTTCCCTACCCAGGGTTCTGCAGTAGAGTGTGTGCCTGCTCCATTTCAGCAAAGTATCAAGCAACAGGAGCTTTACTTGGTCTCGTTGACAGGGGGAATGTAGAGAAGCAACAACAAGGAAGGAGGCCATTTGCCCTGTTTCTCCCCAAAACATCAGCTTTCCCCATCTATTTTTCCTTGCTATTTTCCTTGTATCATATCCCACCACCAAAGTTTCATCTGTCGTTAGGCATTTGGGTTTCCTGAGCAGAACGAAGATATCAGTAGATGGAATGGGTTTTCCCCCCCATATTTCCAGATGTTCCAGTCACTACGGTCCTACATATGCTGTTCTATGTCCAAAATGGATCTCTAGTGATCTTGAACAAAGCAGGATCAACTGCAGGCAGGAAACAGCAGGAGGAAGGGGAACCACCAGCTCTAGATGACGGGACCGTGTGGGTCTATTTGAGAACATGCCAAGTTTGAGATTTTATATTGACTTTTATCCTTGATCTAAAAGCACAAATGAATTTGAAAGGATCTACTTTTAAAAATAATTTTAATGGACTGGAGACAAACATCTAAGATCTATATTTATTGTCTAAGCTTTTATCTGCCCTTCGTAGCCCACAGCTTGGTGCCATAGATGTTCTCAGATCCACCCCATCAGTTTAGTTACCAGCAGTTTAGTTCCATATTTGGTGAGTACAAATGGAATTTTTGAGGTCCATATAGGCTCGCTTGCTCCACACCAAGTTTCAGGCTTTATCATATAGTCAATGGTTTCTAGATGTTTTAAACTTTTAACTGAGGCAAGTCCATTTCAGAGCTTGCTCTGGGTGGCATTGAGTTCCCACTGACCCCGTTAGGTGGGCCAGTACCTCAAAATCCTGAAGAAGGAATGAATCTGCAGGTTTGCTTTTGTTCAAGGAGAGTTAAGAAGTTTTAAAGAGACGAAACTGGTTCTGAGCTAAGGAAGGTTAATGCCTCATATTGAGAAGGGAGAATTTTGTCTTTAGGAGGAGCTTAAATCACTCTTATATTTCTGGCTGGTTTGGGTTTTGTTTCGGTGGAATGCTGAGTCATCCCTTTCCTCTTGTGGACTGTGTCCTCCATACACAGATCAATTTGTGTTTGAAATACTGTTTTAAGCTTCAATGGATTTTTCCATTGTTTTTACCTATTTATATATTTATTGGTAGTTTCCCCCCCTCCTCAACTCTATTTATAATTAAAATAAAAGATGGCAGTAAATTTAACTGATTGGGTGCCTCTGTGTCTCTTCTCTGATCTGAGCGGTTATGAAAGTGAAAGGCAGCAGGGAGTAATCAATATATATTTAGATAACTCCCATGTCATGTAGGCAGCAGAGCTCCTAATCATGCCTTAACAGGTAGTAGTCCTCGACTTAACAACCATCCGCTTAGCAACTATTCAAAGTTATAACGACACTGAAAAAAGTAACTTTGGGGCCTCCCTCCCACATGTACAACCATGGCAGCATCCCCATGGTCACATGATCACAATTCAGGCCCTTGGCAATTGGTGTGTATTTAAGAAGGTTGCAGCATCCCATGGTCATGGGATTGCCACTTGCAACCTTCCAGGCCGGCTTCCGATAAAGTCAACGGAGGAAACCAGATTCACTTAACAACTGCATGATTCCCTTCCCAAGGGCAGCGATTCATCTAACAACTATGGCAAAAAAAGAAGTCATAAAAGAGGGCACAATTCACCTTACTTAGCAACAGAAATTCTGGTTCCAACTGTTGTTCTCAGTTGAGGACCCACCTGTACTTGGAATCTATTATTGTAAGTTCTTCATTAATATGATCTTTCAAACAGCTTTATAAAGCCAAGTAGCATTATGGTTACAGGATCCCCACTCTGCAAACGTAGATCTGGGGTTGGGAGACTGATGATGTACTTCACAAATCTGACATAGAAAGACTATTTGCCCTAGAGATGTCTAAGCCCACTGTGCAGTCTTGTGCATGCCTATTTAAAAATAATTCCCAATCACTTAGAAAATGTCCTCAAATAGAAAATCGCAGCTTCTGTCACAAATTCGAGGAACTACCATAGAACATCGTTGCAACCGACACTTTTCTTTGGAGCCACGGCAGGTGGGTGAAGAGGCAAGGCAGACTAACAACCCCACAAAGACTCGTGCGGGCAAGAAGCAAGTGGGCAGTGGGTTTTTTTACCTGGACGCAAACCAAGAATTAGTGAATCTGTACCCTGGATAAACTTTTGTTTTTTTCAATTTTACATTTATTTAAAAAAATTATTAGAAAAACATGATTTGGCTTTGATGGACTACTTGCGTGCCATTGGATTCCGCAATCGGTCCCAAAAGGCCCAAATGCCCATCCTACACCTTTCAAGAGGGATATTCCAGGGTTATTCCAGTCCTATTGCTGGACTTCTCTGCCAAAGGAATCACCAGCAGAGGATCAATACCAGGATTTCCCCACCTCCTTCGTTTCTTGGTTCCATTTGAAATCCCCTCCAACGCCGGTTCTCTATCCAAGTCATGAAGGTTCTTGGCACGGTGATATGCAACTCGCATCTGTTCTCTCTGGGGGAATCAGTGTTTGTATGTGCTCAGCTGTCCAGGCCTAAGTCCTAATTAATCTTAATTGGGTGCTTTCTACTTTAAACAGATGTTCCTGCTGCAGACACCCACCCTGACCTTAAACTCGTGATTCTGTGCTGTTAGCTACTCCGTCTGCTCTTTACTTTCGCTTGGCTCTGTAGTTGTTTTTGCAATGAAGTGATTTCCGTGCCGTTGTTTTAGGGCACAGAGAGTGCAGAAATCAAGAATTTGGCCAGTCAGGGAATGTGCGGATAGAAGAAATTTCAGATCGGATGGCTTCAGCTTTTCTCACAGTTGCAAAAAAAAAACATGTGACATTTTCCACCACCCCCGTGGAACGTGGTCCGTTTTTGCTTTGTATGAAATAATGGTGATAGAATATGGTGGTACCACCGTGTTTCCCTCTTACAAAGAGACACGATGCGACGATCCTCGCGGTTGGAAACGGGAATATTTACACGCGGAGGGGCTAGAACAAAGGAGCAGCCCGCTGAAGGGCGCAGTGTCTTATTGTGCTGTTTCAGGACCCCAGGTTTATGAGAGTGGAAGTGAGGGACCCCAGGAGGCCATTGTGGAGCGGGGGCTGGTTCTGCAGGTAATCCACCTGTTGGGCATTGTGAATGGAGGATCCCTCAGGAACCGAAAGCTGCAAGGCCGGGTAGAGCAGGGAGGGGCTGTCGATGGGGGAGCTTTCGTCCTCAGAGCTGGGGATCATCTCTTTGTCTCGGGGCAGGCCATGCGCTTCCTTCAGAACGCCCCCCTCGACGTTTTCCCTGCAGCCAAAAAGAAAAAGAAACGATGCCCAAGTCCGCAAGATTCCGAAATTCTATTGCCAAGATGCCAACTAAATCGATTGGTCTTAAAAACTAACCTAATCAGTGGCACGTTTGAATAAATATTTCAGCTTTCTCTGGGATATTTCAGGGGGGCCTGCAGAAAAATCGAAAGGGGTGGCCCCAATGGGGAGATTAAACCCCCCCTCCTGTTTTTATCTGAGATGGATTAGATTTTTATTGTCTTTATTACTTTAGAATTAACTTAAGGCAGCAAACATACAAAGCACTCTTCCTTTCTCCTGTTTTATCTGGGTTTTACATAAAAAGCAGGCAGCAATCCGTCCTTGCCACCTTCTTGACTTTTGGGACCGTACCCTGCAGATATATTTTTTTTAATCATTTATTAGCCATACCACATAGTTAAAACCCATCACATCTCAAAACGTCTGGGGTTGAGAAATGCCGTCTTAGTGGCACGGAAGACGGAAAAGCAAGAGAGGTCTTTCCCCCTGCTTCCCTCTCACCTGAGATTCCCCCAGCGCTTCTGTTCTACACCTGCTCGTGCCTCAGTCCCCGTTTCCTGGCTCATCCTAGCCATCATCTGCATGTCTAGCCCCAGGACCACTTTTCTGCCCCGGGCCCCCTCGGATTTTCTGTATGCTGCTGCTGCGGTCAGAAATTTAATGTTTGCAAACTTACTATTGTAAGCCTGCCAGAGGTCATCCATATGGCAAGATGGGCGGCTAATACATTTTACAAATAAATAAATCCGGAATAGCTGGCTTGAATTTCCTGCTGGCAAAGAAGCCCCCTCACCTCTCTTTGGTCTCTGCCGCACGATCCCTCTGGCGCCGGTTCTTGAACCAGTTGCTGACCTGAGTTGTGGTCAGCCCAGTCGCTTCTGCCAGCTCTCTTTTCTCACGAGGAGACGGGTAGGGGTTGTGCATATACCATTCCCTTAACACACTCCGGGATTTCTCCTGTAGGAAAAGTCATTGAACTTAGCATCGCAGGTAGTCCTCGACTTAAAGCCGTTCGTTTAACAACAAAGTTACAGAGGCCTCAGAAAAAGTGACTTGCAATCCGTCCTCGAAGTTACCCCCCCTTTTCACGTGACTTGCCGTCGGGAGGTTGGAAACTGGGTTGCATTTATGACCGCTGCAATGTCTTGAAGTCATGTAATTATGATTTGTGTCTTTCCATGCTGGCTTCCCACAAGCGGTGTCAGTGGGGGGGGAAGCCAGATTTGCTTAACAGCAGTAAAAATGGTCGTAAAATTGGGTACGGTCACGTAGTGGCTCGCTTAATGACCACATCATGTCACGCCTGAAATTCTCGTCCCAATTGTCATAAATCAAGGACTCAATAATCAGACACAAATAGTAAAAGCAAAAATTTCCTCTCTGCACTAATTGTAATTAGTGAGTTAATTGTAATTAGCTTTGTGTCGCGTGGTACTGAACTCTAACCTACCCAGACAGAGACAGTCGTTCAGTTTTTTGAGCATTTTTATTGTTAATTTCTAAACATTTTCCAGCTGGGGCAACAAAATCTATATTTGCTGTATTTATCTTTTTGCAGGAATTCAGAATCAATAACCTGAGTGCCGTTTTCCTATGATTTCAAAATCCTTTTTTCTTTTCATTTTGTTTTTTGAATTGCTGCAAGTAACTTTGTCCACTTTTGCCAGTTAGACCAACTTCAAAAGCCTACAGTATTGTTTTAAGTGTATATATTTCAAGGTCAGGTTAAATGTTACAATGTAACCCGTAGGGGGCAATGTCATCATTCTTTGATCTTGGTTGTCTTCCAAAAATGAGCACTCAATCCTGCCCCCTTCTTTTATTTTTAATCAAGGGTGAAATTTTGCGAAGCCTGAAGGTTTGAGCTGTTCTGTAATTTAATGGCGAAGGAAAAAACTTGCTTCACTATAATAATGGAGCTAGGCCATATATTATCTCCCTCGGCTGCCAAAGGCTGCATAAAATAAATGTTTTTTGAAACTTTTCCAGAACGTTCTTGGAGGTGAATGATTAGGGCCTCCTTCAGATGATTATTTCAGGATGTTTCTGGAGGAATTTGGAGGAAGTGGGAAATGGCATGAAAAACTGAAGCAGGCAAGAGACCCCTTCCCCAGCTATCTCCCGATCTAAATTTTGCAGTAAATAAGATAAATACAAAGGCAAGGATAACAGGGAAAGAATGGCAGGAAAACTTGTATTATGTATTTTCAGTTGACTTTTAAAGATGTAGGCAAGACGTTAAAAAGTGTTGAGCAGTGATGAAAAGTCAGACTCCTGAACCTTACAATCCCTGAAAGTCTGGGGCCTGCCATGCAGGGCTCCTTTAAAAGTGGCTACAACTTTTTCCTTTTTTCCCTTAAGAAAAACAACAATGTGTAAATCCATGGGAGAGATATTCCGGTACAGATCTTTAATTATTTAACAAATTAACCAGAATTAAATCAGGTGAAATTTTAATCTTCACCCAAGAAACATTTTTGTCTTTTCCCCTTTCGACTTCCTGAAATAGTAGAACCCCAGTTTCCAAAGACCAGCCTGAAAAAGTTTTATGTCCCGATGGTTAAAAGGACATTTCAAAGGGCAGGTTTCTTGTATCAAAGCAGCGTACATGGCGAGACTGGTAGGAAAAAGAGTAGGATGGCAGGGTCTAAAAGAAACAAAGAGATGAGGGTCAGTAGGGGAGATTTCTTGGCAGGAGGAGAAAGTAGGAGTGTTGGATCCACGAAAGAGGAAACAGAGGCAATGCAAGGGCTTAAAGATTAAAATAAAATACCCTGAGGGCAATTAGGCAAAAGCTATTCTAGTGGAAATAAAGTGACCCTAGAGTTGAGTGCGATAGAAATACAGAAAGATAAATTAGAAGAACATAGTAGATTTAGGCAAGAGAGGACTTGTTATAACCTTTCTGGAGTATCAAGTATAAACTATTCAAAGAGCAATTGTTGGTTTTTTTTTGTGCTTGAAGAATTGACAGGTTCGGGTGTTGGAAACAAGAGTTTTCTTTGTTAGGAGTGGGATGTCCGCAAAAGTTGAGAAACACCCTTGGACAAAACACAATTCCAACAAGACCTACCTTGAAACAGTAACTGGTTTCCTCCCCGTCCCAAATGGTCCGAGGCAAAGGGAATTTGCGACGCACCCGGTATTTCCCCACAGCTCCCAGCGGCCTCCCACGCAGCTTCTCCGCCTCGGTGTAGTGAGCCTTGAGCCAGAGTTGCTGAAGTTTGGGGTGATTGTGCGGAGAGAACTGATAGCCCTCCAAGATCTTGTAGAGCTCTCGGAAATTGCCCCGGTGGAACGCCACCACCGCTTTGGCCTTCAGGACGCTCTCGTTCTTGTGCAGGTGGTCACAAGCTGGCAGGGACCAGAGGAAACGTCCTAAGCGCTCGATGTTGCCCCCTTGTTGTAGGACTTCACATACGCAAGCCACTTGCTCTTGCGTGAAGCCAAAATTCATGGTTAAGTGGCTCCAAAACTTGGTGGCTTTCAAAGGCAGCTTACGGCGTGGTCCACCAAGGCCACCCCAACATCTACCCTGTAGAAGACCCTGCGGCCCTTGATGCAGAGAGAGGGGAAAGTCGCCCTCTGTGGTTGGACGGCCAAGTCAGCTGTGCCTCCCTAAGACAAGAGGGTCCAAGAGACGTGGAAGGGCACGCTGGTGCCTTCCACCTTCCTCCCTTTGGTGGCCATGTCTCTCTCCTCTCCTCTCCAGACCTCGGTGCTCTCGGGGCTCCTTTCTCTGCCTCCTGGCTCTAGAGACAGTTGCCCAGGGTGGATGTCTTGGGGGGTATCGGTTACAGGCCCAGCCCACACAGGCTGCAGCTGTGGCCAGCCATTGGCCAACTCCGCAAGAAGAGCGAGAGAGACTTTTTACCACGTCACCCTGGGATGGTAAACCTTTCAGTGGAGGAGGTTGTGGGGGGTATGGAAATGTGAGATGCCCCCTACAGAGGGGGGGGAGGAGGGGAGCAGGAGACCCACAGAACAAGGAAGGCCTGGCGGATCTGCTCAGAGGTCAGCCCGTTATCCAAAAAATCAGAGCTTTTCTGGTTCGCACCTTGTTTCCTGCTGGCCTCTGGCGCGGTTATTGTCGGTTATTGTTAAGTGACAAAGAGCTAAACCGGGCACAGATGCTTCTGCAGCCACTGCTCAACTATGGTCCCTAAGCTCCAAACTTGTCCTCGAATGTCTTCAAGGTTACCTTATCCATTGTGCCTCTTCTGAAAAAAAAAGACTCAGGACAATAAGAGCGAAGTTCCTCTTTCCCCGGACAAACAGGTGTGTTGGGTGGCTGGTTCCTCTTCTTCCTGAGCAAAACAAGTGGGGATTTTTTTTTTTTTCACGGGGTGGCCTGGATCCTTTTGACAGGGGCCTTTGTCTCCCTTTGTTCCTGGCCTCGCCAGGTGGTGACAGTGCCGGCAAAGAGCAAAGTTGCTGCCTCGGCCGCTTCCTGCTCTTCCCATGCAGAGATCATGTTTCCGACTCAGCAGGCAGCTACTATTCGCAAGGCAAATAACCTGTTGCAACTTGCAAAAACACCCAAAAACAAAACAAAACCAAGAGGTTTTTTGCAGCTGCAGGCAAAAGCACTATATCTATGACCAGCAAGGGACGGCTGGAAGGGAAGACTATTTGATTCAAAAAATCTCTGCCTGATTTCAACACTCTGAATGGGGGGGATCCTTCTTTCCCCGACTGTGGCTTACGGGCTCTCCTTGCTCCATGCTTAGCTGGCACCCGGGGCCTTGCTTGGATGGCCTGCTTTCCTTTTTCCTCATTCAACAAAAAGCAGCAGCATTTCTTGAAAAGTAGTCGCAACTTTGTTTCTCCCCTCATTCCCAGCACATCTTTCAGTTCATCTTTTTGAAAGATGGTTAAGTGGCCGGAGCGTCCGGAGCAGGTGGATCAAAACCACAAGAGAGAGTAGCCAGAGCGATGTGATGGAGCTTGATGTTTTGGGGACCACGTCTTGCGGACGTACTTATTCAGTAGCTGTTTCTGGCACATCCTTCAAGAATGAGTTGCCTCATTTGAAAAATGAGGAATCGTGAAATATAGTAACTTGTTCATTTTTATTTTTTAAGATTGCATTTTAATTAGGCTGCCTCAAGCAAGGTGGCTCTTTTCATCTAATGAAGTATTTCTCAACCGTGTCAGCTTTCAAATGTGTGGACTTCAACTACTGTAGAATTCCCCAGCCAGCATGCTTTTGAAATGTAGTATATATATATATATATATTATATTCAATATTAATCTAACGTAGCTTTTCTCAACTTTCAGATGCATGGACTTCAACTCTCAGAATTGTTTGTGGCTGGGAAATTCTAGGAGTTCCCCAGAATCCACACATTAGATGAATATTGAATAAAATATATACTGAATATGCCATATATATATCCATATATCAATTGAATATATGTGAGTGTGAAGTTGCCAGGGTTGAAGAAAGCTGATCTAATGAATAAATCAAAAGCACCTACATAAACCTGACTGGTTTTGTTCTATTGCTTCAGGTTGCTTTTCCTTTGGTCCAATTTTCATCCCTCCCGCATTTTTACAAGCTATTCTCCTTCCTGCATTCCTACCAGCGCAAAAGGTTTCATCCCTGCAAAGGGTTAACCTCACCTGAGATTCCGTGTGGGTCCCCTCCAGCCCCCCCCCCCCATGCTTTAACTTCCAATTCAAGGATCGGAAAAAGCACACCCCCCCTTCCACCCAAGGTGGTATTACTTACACAGCCATCTGCGTAACACGACCCAACCTGGATTGCTTTACTTCTTCCCAGAGGGATTGTTCTGGCTTTGTTCTGGGGTTGAAGTCACCCCAGGTTCACAAGCCCATTTTCCACAGGAAGCTCCTAGGTTGCTCCCCGTGCACTGGAGGGCTGTAGGAATGACCATCTGTTCGAATCTTTTATGATTTATAGGAGACAGGAGGGGATCTCGAAAAAGGCAAGAGGGTGACCCTGAGCATATATGTACCCACCAATAACTGTAGAATCGGGGTCAAAAGCGGCTCCAGGTGTCACAGATTTCAACACCCATTAGTTCCAGCCAGCAAGAGCTATACTGCTAAGGCAGTATGGGCTTTGTAGTCTCAGCAGTCTAGAGGTCCAGGTGACTTTACCCGATGCAAACTTGAAAACGCGCAAATTTGAAAACGTTGTTATACGAACTTGAGAAGATTTAAACATCGACAACAGTCCACAACTATGGAGACAAACTTTCATAAACCAGCGTACAATCTGAATTCCCTACTGAATGAACATAGGCGCAGAGACAAGAGTTTTAGGATAAAATATATATATATATATATATTTATATATATAAAATATATATAAAAGACAACAAAAAGATGTAAAAAAAACCAGAGAGATATAAAAATATCTTATAGAAATGATTGCTTCTCACAAACGGTGGGAACAGATGTGTTTCTTTAGTACCTGACGGGAGAGAAGGCACGTTTAGAGAAATTACAATGCTATATTTGCATAACCAAGAAGGAAGTAGTGTTGGAAAACAGCGATTGCTTCACCGCACTAGTAGAATTGTTCTCAATAGAATGAATTGTGAAGTTTCCCACCTTACAACACAATATTCTGAACCACGTGGACCTCAACTCCATAAAAGCCCTTCACAGATTCCGAACAATTCAGAGAAAGAATGTTGTTTGCATGTATTTAAAAGGGGGAAGGGGGGGAAATCACTCAAGTTACACATTTTTTGTCCTGGAACTAATTGCAATACTTCTTAGCATGAGGGTTTATGGAGAAATAGGTAGTCCTCAACTTATGACTGGTCAGTTAGTGACTGTTCAAAGTTAGAACAGCCCTATTTGGGGGTTACTTGTAACCCAAGTTCAAAGTTTTGGGAGTCACCCCCCCACACACAGAGTCATGTGACCAAATTTCAGGCAGTCGGCAACACATATTTATAGCCGTTTGCAGCATCCTGTGGTCCCATGGCTGCATTTTATGATGGTTTTGCTGAAAATTGGAATTTACTTCAGCAAAACCGCCCCCCTAACAAATCACTGGTTTGCTTAAGGACTCCCAGAAAAAAAAAGGTCGTACAATTGGATCGGTTACATGAACTGTTTTATGACTGTCATAACCATAATGGCCAGGCTCCATTAACAGTCATAAGTCCAGGGACTACCTGTCTTTAAAAAAACTCTCTTGGGTCAGAACCTGGAACGGATAAGTGTGTAAAATATGCATTTCAAAGTACTGTAGTGCCTTTTTCCGATTCCAAAGCGCCCTGCAAAAAATATGTAGCTTGGGAGAGAAAGCGACACAATCAACGTTGTATTGATTGGAGAAAAAGTAGGCACAACATGTATTTCGCTAGGGCAAAAATACTCGTGTATCCTTTAGAAGTGGGCACACAAATGGCCAACGTGCGTATTTTCTTCCATGCCAAACACGCAGAGGGGTCTGCACGAATAGGTCCAAAAGGACAAGATGGCGGCCTCCTGTGATCAAAGTCCCGCCCTTTGACACCTATAAACGGAGGCGGGCCTTTCATTGCATAGTTGCAGCTGCCATCTTGATTCCTTCTTTTTTTTTTTTAACCCTTTGCAAATTAGATAATTCTGCATTGTTGTTAAAACTACTGAATAGAAAGCTTGGTCAGTAAAGCGAGAATTAGATGGAAGCAAAATTGCCCTCCCTAGCAAGTCGTAAAGTGCAAGTAAGCTGCCTCATCCTCTACAGGTAGTCCTTAACTTAGGACCAAAACTGGGACTGGCAATGTGGTCGTAAAGTCGAGGCACACATGATTGGAAGTGACTTCATGACATTTTTTTTTTTGCCAGCAGTCATTAAGCAAACATGATGCTCCTAAGTCCATTCATTTGAATGAGAATTTTTTGCTGGAAAACTGTTAAAAAAAAATGTCACAAATTGTGGTTAACCGGTTGCCAAGTGCCCCAAATGTGAGAGGGCAGGGTGGCATCACCATTTACAATGGTGCTTTTACAGGCCATAAAGTAACTGTTCCTTGATCGTTGTAAATGTGAATGGTCGTGAAGCAACATCGTAAGTCGAGGACTACCTGTAGAGCTCTGGGCTATCTTATTTAGTTTAGTTCTGTCCATATTGACTAAAGACAACTCTCCAAGGTTCCCTCAAGAATATTTCTGTTTCAGCTTGAGAAAAACAGGATTTCCAACTGCAATTTTTCTCTGCAAAAATTGCCTTTACAACAAAATATTTCTGCTTATATGGAACATGTTTTAATGCTTAAAAAAGCATTAATATTTCTGAAGGTACTGTAAACAGGTAGCCTATTAGGAATGTTTAATGCAAGATTATTCTATTACGCCAGTGTTTTTCAACCTTGGGTACTTTTAAAATGTATGGACTTCAACTTTTAGAATTTCCCAGCCAGCTACATTAGGGAATTCTGGGAGCCGAAGTCCATACATCTTAAAAGTAGCCAAAATTGAAAAACACTGCATTAAGTCTTGACTTTCTCCACGCTATATGTGGCATCGTCAATTTATAGTAAATTCCAACTTCATTTCATAACTGGCATAGCTTCGGCTATGTCACTCAACAAAATTTCCTAAAGGTTGCATGAATGTAGTGTTAATAAAATGGCACTTTTTTTCCTTATATCCACATAATAGAAACTCAAACATACAAGCAGCAGAACTTCACTTAATTTACACGAAGTATGGGGAATTGTGTTTTTTTAGAAGGCCTCTTTTAGAAACAGATTTTATGCATATTTTTTTTCCAGCACTGGCTTTAAGGATTTCAAGGTGTTCGCAAAGAGAAGCAATTCATTTTGGGGTCCTTGGGGGAGGAACTCCATTTTGCAATAACGCAGAATTATTTCTATCACTCAAGCTGTTCTATCCATCACAGGTGAAAGTAACTATGGTGGACAGCGGCCTTTGGCTGTCAGTCCGAAAATACAAAAGAGTAACATCATCATAGTGGCTTAAGAAGCTTGTTCTGTATATAGAATCTAGGTACCGTTTAACTGTAGGACCAACCTGTGCAGAATCCACACCATTTTTGCATTGTCCATGGATAGGATGGTCATGGTTAGCCTGACGTTTTCTTAGTCCTCTCGTCTTCAGATTCGAAACGTCTGTTCCACCACCAAGGCATGTGTGCAGATAGAGAGACATCCAAGCTGCTTCCAGAGGTGGCCCTTTTTTGAGGGATGACAGGCTGTCCTCAACGCCACCGAAACACCCCCCGAGAGTGAAATGGAAACTGCATAATTTCCCTGCCTCTCCATTTTGGGATCATCCCTAGCACCATGGATGAGAGGACAGGAAATATTTCTTGATATCCTAAAATTTCCCTGGCTTGAGTGGGACGTTCCCAGCTTCCCAAGATGTAGTGTGACTTTGGAAATAAGAGAGGAGTATCTAGTAGAAGGAAGTTCAAAGAAGACGCGGAATGAAACGTTTGACCTTCGCAATGAGGAACGGAAGCAGCTCTTCCTTTGCTGTATGAAGCATTCCTTGGCTTAGGGCAGGGCCCCCCCCAAACTTGGCCACTTTTAAGACTTATGGACTCCAGCTCTCAGAATTCTCCCCAGCCGGCAGAGCTTACTCTCTTGCAATCCCTTCCTCTGCAATCTCTTTCCACTTTAGGAGATTAAGAGAGAGAGAAAAGCAGGCATAGCTGACTGGAGAATTCTGGGAGTTGAAGTCCACAAGTCCTAAAAGTTGCCGAGTTTGGGGACCTCTGACTTAGGGCCACAATTGTGACTGGGATTTCAACTGTAAGTTGTTGCAGTCTTAAATCAAAGCACCACGTGATGGGGCTTGATTTAAGACCACTTTTTTTACAACAGCCGTAAAGGGAGTCATCAAAGCAAAGCAAAACACCGTGGCCATTTAAGCGAATCCATTCTCTGGATGGACGTTTGAAAAACATGATGGGAAACTTACAAAAATGCAGCAAATTGCGATCACAAGACCGTAGGCCACCACAACCGGTTGGAAATGTGAGTCGGTTGTGAGGTACCCGAAATGCGATCCCATGACCCCCAAGGAAGGGGGAAATGCTGTGGTCGTCACTTTGAGGAGAGGTCCTAAGTAGCTTTTCAAAAGCCCGTCAACTTTCTGTGGTCATTCAACAACCAGTCGAAAGCCAAGAACTGCCCGGGATTGTAGTGTTTGCTACTCCGACGACCACGAAGGGACACCCTCATTGGCCGCACCAGCAGTGGTCTCTTGTGGTCAGCGTGAAGGGCCATGTGGAGAACCCTTGTAGTGTGACACCATTCCTGTGCAAAGATGGGCAGGGAAGCGTCTTCTCCAATTGAGGCACTTTTGAGTATTCCCAAACTCTGGGAAAGATCATGAGGTCCGAATTCTCAGTTTGAAGGTTGCCCGGAAAGCGACAACTCACCCACTGCCCGAGTCTTACAGGTCCAGAGGTTCTTCCACGGGCACCGACTGCAGCTGAGTCAGCACTTTTTCACCCGAGTCCAGACCTTCGGGACCTAGTGGGTCCCCCCCAGCAGCAGCCAGCAAAAGGCCCTCACCCTCGGGCAGCCGGAGCTCCTCCATTGACCCCTTCTCCACCATCGCAAAGAGCCCCTCGGAGTTGTTCCCCTGAAGGTCCATGCTCACCGGGTTGGACCACACTACCTGCGGCTGGGACATGGACAGGGTCTCTGGCTGGGAGAAGCTGGAAAGGAGAGCGCCTTGGCCGGTGTCTGGTCCGAAGGCCACGCTGGCCGGGTCGGCACTGTTGGAGGACGAAAGAGGGGAGACTTCAGTAGGCAGCACTGAAGGGACTCCCGCAAGCAACCCAGCGTTGCCTTCGGTAGCTCCCAGAGCTGCCGGGGTGGCCACTGCCACCTCCTGCTTGATGGGAAGAGTCAAAGTTGAGGCTGCCGGAGCGGAGAGCACAAGGGTCATCAGCATGCTAGCTGGGAAGGTGGCGGTGAGGTTCAGTTTGCCTTGCTGTACAGCCATGCCGGTGACAATGGTGCTGTTGCCGGTGGCTGGGTTGGCTAGGAGGAGGTTACCTGGAACGGAAGGACAACAGAGGACCCGCTTTAGACAAGATCTCTAGCATTCTGGCCCCCCATCGCTCAACCCCGGTGTCTGTCCGCTCTCCAGATTTAGGAGATGGCCTTGGGAAGGAAGGAGAGAACGGTTCAGGGAGGAGAAACGGCAGCTTGGAGCAGTAGCCCTTAGACTTATATACCGCTTCACGGTGCTTTCCAGCCCTCTTTAAGCGGTTTACAGAGTCAGCCTCTTGCCCCCAACCATCTGGGTCTTCATTTGACCCACCTTGGAAGCACGGGAGGCTGAGTCAACCTTGAGCCTGGTGAGATTCGATCTGCCAAACTGCAGGCAGCCGGCAGTCAGCAGAAGCAGCCTGCAGTACCGCACTCTTAACCACTGCGTCACCGTGGAGAAAGTGGAACGCACGACAGAGGGATTCACAATAACCCCATCTAGATTTTGTCAAGATGACCAGAGAGGAATTCTTGCGACGTCCAGAAATGGATCACCACAAGGATTCCAGGAATGTGTGTGTGTGCGTGCATGCAGGCTTATGCGGGCTTCCATTTCTTCCGGACCACGGCTGGACTCGTCCTCTGTTTGAAAACAACCAAACTCAGAGAGTACGAACCCCTGAGCTACAAATATTCTCCTCTATTGGTACAGGGACCCCCATTTCCAGAACAGGAACCCAGTAGTGGGATTCCAATGGTTTTACCACCGGTTCGGTGGCCGTGGCTTGGTGGGCGTGCTTTGCCTAACCCACGTGTGCAGCTTTCCAAACACCAGCTGAAGCTCTGCAGTGCCAATCCGCTGAGAAGAGGAAGAAGAGGAGAGCGCAGGAGCAGGTGGGAGGGCCGATCCCGCGCTTTTCTCTTCTCTCTCCTCTCAGCTGATTGCCCATGTTTTTTTTAACAACCGGTTCGGCTAAACCGGTCTGAACCGGTAGCATACCATCCACTGCAGGAACCCCCTTCTAATTCTGAACTGTGTGCACTGTTGATTCTTCCGGAGAACACCCAGCCTTCTTCCCACGTTAGGAGAGGTCCTCCATTGTGGCTGGACAAGGCTCAGCCACCTGGGAAGCCAGGGCAGATACATACCTTGTGCTGTGCCTGGAAGCTGCAGCGCGGCGACACCAACGCTGGTGTTGAGGAGATGGACGTTGTTCTGGCCAAGGCCTCCGGTGACCCCTGTGCCTTGTGGGGTCCCAGCCACAGGGCCCACCTTGAGGGGAGCGGCACTGGTCAGGATCTGGATGGGGCTGCCCATGCCCTGTTGCAGAGTCACCACCTGAGAGGTGGGCACCACTTGGGGCAAGGAGATGAGCTGGGAGCCCTGCGCCACCTGAGGAATGGAGACCAGCTGAGGTGCCGGAGCCCCGGGGGACATGGTGTAGATCTGGGTGGGGGACACGGGGACCATCTGAGGTGGAGACAGCAGCTGGGCCCCGGGAACCGCCTGGGACAGGGGGACCACCTGCGAAGGGGGCGATACCTGGCTGAGCGGGAGAAGGGATGGGGCAGAAACGTGGAGGACAGTGGCCGGGGCTGTAGAGGACCCAGGGACAGAGAGGAGCGGGGTGGCAGTGACGGCAGGAGAGGCCACCGCTGGGGACCCCTGCCCACCGCCCACTGGCCCTCCTCCCTGGGAAGCGGCCAGAGCTTGACCGACAGGGACCAGTTTAGCGAGAGGCACAATCTGTGGACTCGGGGGCACCGCCGCTTGAGGGGCTACGGGCAACAGGGGGACTGCGGGGCTTTCTTCGTTCGAAGGGACCACTTGGGGCAGGGGCACCGTGGCCAACAGCGCCCCCTTGTGCTCGGAGAGGAGCGGGGAGGCCTCCGGGAGAGACAGGAGGGGAGGGAGAACTGCCCCCTGCCCCTCCTCCGACTTCATGTCCATCCCGAACGCCAGCGGGTTGACGCCGCTCTCCGACTTCACCTCTCCCTGGAGAGCCGCCGGGTTGAGGATGAGCGTGGCCGGGGAGAGGGTTTCCGGGGGGGCTTTGCCCACCTCCTCCATCTTGGGGGTGAGCAGGCCGGCGGAGCCATTCAGGAGGATGGGCGGGCTGGGAGCCGCCACGGGGCTGAGGGTGATGGTTTGGTTGTCTCCGAGGGTCAGCCCGTTGAGGATGACCCCTCCGGCGGGGGTCTGGATCACGGAGCCCCCGTTGAGGAGCATGGCGGGCGGGGAGCTGGCTGTGATGAAGTTCCCGTTCAAAAGGATGGAGGAGGCGCTGGTGCAGGCCCCCGGGAGGAAGAGGCTGCCAGGGGCCGCGATGCCCTCGTGGCTGGCGGACAGGCCCCCCACGGCTTCCATTTCTTCCGGGCCACGGCTGGACTCGTCCTCTGTGCTCGGGTTCCCATCGGATTCACTGCAGGAGAGGTCAGAGGATAAGTCCTCGGCTTATAACCATTCGTTTAACGACTGTTAGAAAGGACAAAGGCACTGAAAAAGTGACTTATGCCCGTCCATCACACTTACAACTGTTGTACCCCCCCAAGGTCACAGGATCAATGCTTGGCAACTGACTCGTATTTATGACGGTTCCAGTGTCCTGGAGTCCCGCGATCCCCTTTTACGACCTTCGGGCAAAGTCAACAAGGAAGCCAGATTTACAACCATGTTACTAATTGAATCCCCGCAGGGATTCACTTAACAACCGCGGCATGAAAGGTTGTAAAATGGGACAAAACTGCCTTATACAACCGTCTTGGTTAGCAACAGAAAATTGGGGCTCAATTGTTGTAAATCAAGGATCAGCTGTAATTCAGGGGGTACAGGCTGCCCCACCAAGACTGTCCTTAAGGAGAAACAACCGACAAACCTCTCGGCAGCTCCCCAAATTCCTGCCACCGCTTAGGACCCCAGAGAAGGGGCCTCATTTAGGGACCCCCCGTTTCTCTGGGCCGCAACAAGCGACTCACTTTCTTCCTACAAGGTGAAGGAGGAGCTGCACCAGGGAGCTCCGTCTGACGCAGCTGCCAACTTCCACCCTTGGAGTCAATCCCTCCTCTTGGCCAACCTCAGAAGGAATTTCCGGGAATTTCTAGGAACCGGGAGACGGTCAGGCCAACAGGGTTGTTGTAGGGGGGGGAAATAAGACGTATGACATACGTTCGCCGCCTTGAGTTAATTTAATAAAAAATAATAAAGGCGGGACATCAACCAATAAACAAAAATGTGATCCAATTTCCTTGGATAGTAGCTGGCACAGTTCAGTTGTTTTGCCGTCGGCTAAAAATAATAATCCTGTATTTCAGCCAACCTCAAAAGTGCCGAGATAAATGGCATATACATTTAATACACAAACAAATAAAACTTAAACTGCAGGGATCGAAGTAGCAATGCGGGTGCAGTATGGAAACTTCAACCCTCCTCTTTCCGGTATGTGAAGTCCAAACCCTGGTTAAATAAACCGCCTTTCTATTTTCCTAGAGCGGGGTGGGTGGGTGGGGTCTCTCAACTTGGCAACTTGTGGACTTGAACTCCCCAAATTCCCCCAACCTGTATGTCTTCAAAGTTGCCAAGGTTGGACACTCCTGGTGTAGGAAAATGGAAAGATCGTTTTATGGGCTGGCGGAGGAATTCTGGGAATTGAAGTCCACAAGTCTTAAAATGGCCGCGTTGGGAGACCCGTGTCCTAGAACACGGTTCCCCCAAATTCACGATTGGATGGCTTCCTGTGGGTCCCACCTTCAGCCTGTCAAACTCGTGGCTATGTTCAACCACAGCCTAACCGTTTCCTTTGGGCCTTACTCCGAGGTTCCCCACTGCCAGCCCATGGTTTGTAAGCATTCCCAACCCTGGAGGAAGAGGTGGGGATCCGCCAACCAGCTATCTGGAGGAGGAGGAGGAGGAGGTGGAGATGGTTCTGGGTCTCCACCCTTGGCCTGGGAAGGGAGGAGATCGGGAGGCCCAGCGAAACCCAACGCCTGGGACTCAGATTTCACAACAAAGGAGAAGAGGTTTCCACGTTGTGTGGGCTGAAGAGTGTGGAGGCAGGACTTCGGCTGCCTTGAAAGGATGTGGCGGGCGGGGTCCCCGTTGAGGTTCTTCTAAGCTGTCCCAAGACCCAGCAGGGATTATTGGCTGCCTCCTTGGTGCCCTCTGAGCTTGGTGGCTTCCTTGCAGACGTTTCACGACCCAACTAGGTAACCTCATCAGGGCTACTCATGCTGATCTAACTGAGCAGTGAGGGATGTTGACCTAGTCGGCTCACCAAACGTCTGCAAGAAACCCACCAAGCTCAGAGAGCACCAAGGACCCCCCCCCCTCATTTCAACCCTGAGCTACACAGATTCTCTTCCCTTAGTAGATTCTCCACCTCCTCTGCCCCACCCTTGCCCCTCCCCCTCTCAGAAAGTTCTGCTAACTCCAAAGAAGTGGGAGCCAGCTCACTCGTCTCCAGCACCCCAAAAATGGTCCGGGAACCCAGGGAAGTGAAATGGGTGGTGGGACAGACCGGGGTGGGGTGGGGGGTGTCAAAGGCACGTGTACACGGTCAAAGCGAGGATGGGGGGAGGCAGAAGGGAGCTACCACCTGTGCCAGTCTGGCTGCCTTTCGGGTTGCTGGGAATTTGCACCTGGCCAGGTTGTTAGCCTAGGAGCCATTTTTTTGGGGGAGGGGGGAGCAACCCCTCCCAGCAACCCTTTTGCAAAAACACCCCCCTTGCATTCCCCAGATTCCAGGGGTGTCTCCTCCTCCTCCCCTGTGCAGAAATGGTGAAACCCCTCCCACCCCCCAAGGATCAGGTTGAAGTTTCATCCTGGTTTATAGCTTGCTTGCAGATTTTTTTTTTGGGGGGGGGGGTCTGCTTAGGATTCACACGTGCAGGAGTTGGAGATGCCCCTCCCCCAACTCTTAGGGCTGCATCCCCCATCCCATTTTGGGGGGGACTCTTCCCGTCTTCGAACCTCAGCCTGGCCGGGGATTATGGGGGCCAACCTCCCAGGCCCTCCGCACCCAAGGCGTTGGCAAGGACCCGGGTAGCCTGCCCAGGCCCCTGGAGGCTCTACCACCTCTGTCCCTTGCCAGCCGCGCCCAAGGCGTCCTTCCAGCCCCCCCCGCGGGGGCGCTCTGCCCATGCCCAGAGGGCCTCCTCCTCCTCACCTCTTGCTGGGCGTGCCTCCTCCTCCCGCGGCTCCTCCGCCGCCTCCTCCGCCTCCGCCTCGGTCGCGCTGCCGCCGGTTCTTGAACCAGTTGCTGACCTGGGTGAGCGAGAGGCCGGTGTCGCGGGCCAGGCGGCGCTTCTGCTCGGGGCTCGGGTAGCGGCTGCGCCCGTAGGAGTCGCGCAGGGCGGCCCGGGAGCGGCGCTTGAAGCAGTAGACCGTCTCCTCGCCGTCCCAGATGGTGGCCGGCAGCGGGAACTTCTTGCGGAGCCGGTACTTGTCGACGGCGCCCAGCGCCCGGCCCCGCGCCGCCTCCGCCTCCCGGTAGCGCGCCCGCAGGTAGAGGTCCTGCAGGAAGGGGTGGTGGGGCGGCCCGAAAGGCCGGCTCTGCACCAGCCGGTACAGCTCGCCGAAGTCGGCCCGCTCGAAGGCCAGCAGCGCCCGCGCCTTGGCCAGGCTCTCGCCCGAGCCCGACGCCTCCAGCCGCGACGCCTCCTCGGCCGGCAGCGAGCCCAGGAAGCGGCCCAGCCGGCCCGGGTCGCCCGCCTGCAGCAGCGCCTCGCACACGCACGAGACCTGCTCGGCCGAGAAGCGCGGCAGGCCGGCGGCCGGAGCAGCGGCCGGAGCTGGACACCCCGGAGGGGGAGAAGAGGAGGAGGAGGAGGAGGAGAAGCCGCTGCTGCCGCGGGAGGAGCCGCGCCGCCGGGCTCCGCGCGGGACGGGGCGGGCGGCGAAGTTGGCGAAAGTTGGCGCGGCTCCGCTGCTCCGCCGCTGGCCGCGGACGGCGGGGCGGCGGGTGGGCCGCGGCCGGGAGGCTCGGCGGGGAAGGAGGCCATGTTCGGGCGCGGGAGTCCGGCCCCCTCGCCTGCCTGCCCGCCTCCCTCCGGCCCGGTCCCCTCCCCGTCCGGCCCCCTCGCGCCCCTAGCCTCCCCCCGCCCGCCCGCCCCTCTGCACTTCGCTTTCTCCTCCTCCTCCTCCTCCTCCTCCACCTTCCTTGGGGCGGGGCTCCTCCTGCGGCCAGGCGCTCTCCCGCTCCGGCGAGGCTGCGCCCAGCCCCGATCGGGCCCCCTCCTCCCCCTCCCGCTCGGTTGGGATCCCGCACATCCTCCGCGCCCCGCCAAACTCCATAGCAGCTCCGGGCTCGCCCCGATGGGACCCCTCCCAAGCGAAGTTGCTTCCCCCCCACCCACCCCCAAGTTCCTTCCCATCCAGGATGGGGCCATCAGCTTGGATCTCCCTTGTTGGGCCCCTGGGAGACCCTCCGACGCTCCCCTCCCCCCCAAAAAAAACGTGGGGTGCTCCATCGAAGATTGGACAAGCTTTTTGTCCTGGATGGGATGAGGGTTGAGCATGGGGTGGACTAGAAGACCTCCCAGGTCCCTTCCCGCACTTAGGATTCAAAGAAGGCCACAGGGTGGACTGGAATGTGGATTTGCCCCACCCTGGACTCCAAATTCCATAAAGCTCAGCCAGGATGGTTGGGGGAGGAGGCT
This sequence comes from Notechis scutatus, assembly GCF_049901735.1. NCBI lineage: Eukaryota > Metazoa > Chordata > Lepidosauria > Squamata > Elapidae > Notechis > Notechis scutatus. Next base: position 25,779,744 of record NC_142016.1, on the reverse strand, counting down.
GCCCTGCTCTGTTCAGCATCTGCCCACCCATCACTTGTGACCCATTGGGGGGGTCCGGTTTCCCAGGCAATGGGTCTCTTTCCTCCTTGAGTGTCTCTGTGGACAGAAGCTCCCTATCCTGGTTACTGTTTAACCCTGGTTCCACTTCTCTTACACCAGGGAGGTCCAACCCTGTCGATTTATGGACTTCAACTCCCAAAATTCCCCAGCCGGCTTTGCCCTTGTGGCTTCGTCCACAAACGTGGCCAAGGTTGAACACCCCTGTCTCAGACAGTCTCAGTGCACTCGGTGGGCACCAGGTTGGGGAAGTTGGCTGTGAAAAGCAGGGGTAAATTCCTTGCCAACTTCCAGGGGGAATTTGGAGAGGCAGCCATGGAAGGTCACAGCTGCAGGGTCGCCGTCTTTCTTTCAGAGCTTGTGTCGCCTGATCTGGCCAGGATCCCCCTCCATGGGGCAGCAGGTGGCATTCTGGGTGGTGGCATCGCCACTCAATAGGGGCCCAACAGCTGGTGCCACCTGGAGTAAGGGACAGCTGCCTGCCACCAATTCCCTTTATCATCGTTTTACTGTTCTCGGCCTTCCCTTTTTTTTATGGCGGCTGCTTGAAAGCTGTTGAGATAACAAAGTTATAAATAAATATAAAGCAATACAATAAGACAATAATACTGTAAAGGGAGGTGACTTTAGAGCTACAGGAAACCCCTAGTCACAGCTTAAAAACACCAACATTGAGGAACTGTGAGCTTCTAATAGTGCATGAAGTTGAATGAAGCTCCCACTGCCCCTGTGAGTGGAGACGTCAATATTATTTATTTATTAATCAGTGGTCTGTTTCTTTATCATCTGTTTTTATATCTATTCACCCACTATATATATATCTCTCTCATCTATCACATCTCTCTGTGTCTATCTGTATATTCATCCTCTCTATCTATTCACTATTCACTCTGTCTGTCATCTATCTATCTATCTATCTATCTATCTATCTATCTATCTATCTATCTATCTATCTATCTCTATCATCTATCTCTCTGTCTGCCTGTCTGTCCGTCCATCCATCCATCTATCATCCATCATATATATCTCTATCATCTATCTAGCATCTTTCATCTATCTATCATCTGTCTGTCCATCCGTCCATCTGTCCATTCATCTACCATTGTCTACCACCCATCTTCAGCCTGTTCTATCTATCTATCTATCTATCTATCTATCTATCTATCTATCTATCTATCATCTATCTATATCTATCTATCTATCTATCTATCTATCTATCTATCTATCTATCTATCTATCTATCTATCTATCTATCTATCTATCTATCTATCTATCTCATCTATCTATCTATCTATCTATCTATCTATCTATCTATCTATCTATCTATCTATCTATCTATCTATCTACCTACCTACCTACCTACCTACCTACCTACCTACCTACCTACTGTGTTTCTCATAAAATAAGGCCGGGTCTTATATTTTTTTGAGCCCCCCAAAAACAGGTAGGCCGTCTTTTCGGGGGTGACTTAATCACCCCCCTTGCATCCTCATCTAGAGCACCCCACGGGCAGCCTCGCCACCAGCCGCTCCTAACGGGTGATCATGGCGAAGCGCAGAGAACTCCCTACTCCCACCAAACACCTTGGCTGCAGACCCAAGACCTTTGGCACCCGCCGCTGTTGCTTTCCCTTCTGCCCATGCCGCCGCCATGTTTGGAGCTGCCGCTTCCGTGTTTGGAGCACTGCCGCCATTTGGAGCACCACCGTCATGTTTGGAGCTGCCACTTCCGCGTTTGGAGCTGCCGCCATGTTTGGAGTGGCAGCGGCGCTCCAAATGGCAGTGGTGCTCCAACAGCGGCAGTGCTCCAAACGTGGAAGCGGCAGCTCCAAATGCGGACATGGCAACTCCAAACAGCGGCAGTGCTCCAAATGCAGAAGCGGCAGCTCCAAACACGGCGGCAGCTCCAAATGCGGAAGCGGCACCTCCAAATGCAGCGGCAGCTCCAAACGTGGAAGTGGCAGCTCCAAACGCGGCGGCGGCATGGGCGGAAGGGAAATCAACAGCGGCGGGCGCTGAAGGTCTTGGGTCTGCCGCAAAGGTGCTTGGCAGGAGTAGGGAGCTCTCCGCGCTCTGCCATGATCTCCCATTAGGAGCAGCTGGTGGCAAGGAATTGCCACCCGGGGCGCTCCTAACGGCAAGTCCCCCGCCCTTCCCCCATTTTGCATGTTTTAAAATAGGCCTAAATTTGGGGGAGGGGCTTAATTTCATTTTATGCCTAGAAAACATGCTGGGCCTTCCTATTGGGGAGGTCATATTGTTGGAGAAACACGGTATCTATCTATCTATATCAGGGGTGTCAACCTTGGCAACTTTAAGACTTGTGGACTTCAACTCCCAGAATTCCTCAGCCAGCTTTGCTGGCTGAGGAATTCTGGGAGTTGAAGTCCACAAGTCTTAAAGTTGCCAAGGTTGGACACCCCTGATCTATATCATCTATCTATCTATCTATTCACCCACTATACATCTCTCTATTCTCTCTCTCATCTACCTATCACGTCTCTGAGTCTATGTATATTCATTTGCTTTATCTATTCACTCTATTCACTCTGTCAATCATCTATCTACCTTTATCATCTTTCTATCTATATTCTCTCTCATCCATCTGTCACATATCTCTGTCCTATCTATGTACATTCATCCTATCGATTCACCCTATTCATCTGTCTTATCGTTCTACTATCATTCTATTGTTCTATCTTACCGCACTTGGAAACCAAAAGGTCACTGATAGCAAATGTTAAACTGTAGATTGCAACGGATGAACCGACACAAACAAGCAAAGCTCTTGGGTGAGTTTTACGTGAATTGGCCTGGATTTGAGCTCATTTTCCACCGGGCTACACAGTGGAAACCAATTCTGGGAGTTTGAAGTCCGCAAAGTCGCCAAAGTTGGAAATCTCTGCTCTGAAGAGATAAAAGCCCTGGCAAAAATCTCTTCCACTATCTCTGTCCCTTATCCCCCTTGCTATCTCAGTCCTCTCACAGACACACTTTTCGATGAAGACTTGTGAGAAACTTGAAAATCTGCCATTGTTATATAAATTCATAGCTTCTATGAAGGGGGATTTCTTGGATCCCCTGCCATTCCCAGGCTGGACATTAGGGGTCGCTGTTGGCCACGCAAGCTGGTTCATGATGGAGAATTCTAAGGGGAAAAACAGAGACAAAAGGGCTTAATACCTAAAGGTAATAAGTCCCGTTTGCAGATAAGAAATTGCTGTGGTCTGTTGGACATCCTGACGTGGGATAAAAACGGGGCAGGGAGCCCGAATCTTTTTTAAAATTAGGAATCCGGAAAGCGCCTCACCAATTTTAGTAGAAAGTTTTTGTGAACTGCGTTTTGATAAAACCACATTTTATTAAATCTGTGTTTTAAAAAATAAAAGTAAGAAAATACACTCTCAGATTTCTAACCTTAAGCACCTGGCACTTGGATCCCAGGGAAGCCATTTTGACTTTTCTGACCCCCCTGGGCCCCCACTTGCCTTACCTCTGCTCCTGAGGAAACCAAAGAGAGAAAACCAGCTGTGAAATCTTTGCAATTTGACTTTTGCCACCTGCAAAGGGCAACCTGGAAGGTCCCTGCTGATGAGGGCCTCTAACCCAGGGCCCCAAACAGGAGGATGAAAAACCCTTGCAAACCATTCCCAGCTAGCTCTCTCCCAGCCCCCCCCCAAAAAAAAATGCTGGCTGCTCCATGGTTCCATTTAGGCTGCAGGAATGTTTCTGTTCTAAAGTTAGCTTGGTGGAGCCTGGCCAGAAACAGCTGGCAAGGCGGGTTGCAGGGGGTGGGATGCTTTCCAGCAAGCTGACTAGCCCCCCCTCCATCACAGCACGGAGTGGGGGGGGCTCAGGCAGAAACAAGCCCCCTCCTCAAATGTCCTCACGGCCTGGATGGGTGGGGAGGGGGAAGAATCCCACAATCCTCTTCCTTGTTTACCACCGTATGGCTCCTGTGAGCATAAATGGGTATTGAATGAGTTTTGCACCGAAGGATTCTAAAGTTTTGTCCGCTCTGCAAAATGAAAATGCTCGTCTTTCCAAGCTGCTCCAACCCCTTCATCCCCCCCCACCCCCCCCCCCCGTTGGCTCACTTTACCAACCAACTAACCAAGGCGTTCGTTTTTTTTCCCAGGGAGAAAGAAGGAAGTCATTGGAAGGAAAATGGCCTGATCGGATCAGGTCAGACCCTCCATGTGTGAATGAGAGTTATGCCAGCAAGGAAGGGTTTGCGTGTGATCTGTCGGAAGGCTGGTCCTCCAGGATGCCAGTGAGTGCGGGGAACAAGCAGGAGGAGCTTTTTAACTGAGGTGATGTCAATCAATCAGGTGGTGTCAATAGAGCTGGAAGGGACCTTGAGGTTGTCTAGTCCAACCCCTGCTCAAACAGACCCTACACCGTTTCAGACAAGGGGCTGTCCAGACTCTTCTTAAAAGCCTCCAGTCACGAAACACCCACAACTTCTGGAGAAAAGCCGTTCCACTGGTTAATTGTCCTCCCTGTTTGGAAGTTTCTCCTTAGTTCTAAACTGGATCTCTCCGGGATTCGTTTCCATCCGTTGCTTCTTGTCCTGCCTTCTTGTCCTGCCTTCCGGTGCTGTGGAGAATAGCTGGACTCCCCCTCCTCCTCCTTCTCTCTGACAGCCCCTCAAATACTGGAGGACAGTTATACCACCCCTCCTCCTCCTCTTCATTAGGAGCAAACCGTGCCAAGACCCCCCCCAAAGTCGACAGCAAAACTCTGATTGGCTGGAGGGATTGAGTTTTAAACCCTCTGCCAGAAGCTGCAGGGCTCATAAAACGTGACGGGCTGGGATGTGTTTAGACTCCCAGGCAGGGAAGGGTTAAAAGGAGGGCAGGGGCCGCTTGGCCTGAGACTCCGCTCCCCAGACCTTTAAGTGGGCACCCTGGCTCCCGCGCAGGCCTTGGCACCAGATGGCAGGAGGTTGCAGGAGGGCGAGGTCTGGCTTCCCGGGGTCAGGGGGTGGGGTGGGGCTGAGCCAGAGAGGGAACCCAGGAGGGGGGGGGCAGAAAGAAGGCTGGTGCTTTTCTTACACACACACACCCCTGCAGGGGGGGGGGGCTGGTGGGTGGGGGAGAAGTTTTGGGCGCCTGGAACTCTGCAGAGGAGGCAGGGAAGGCCAGCCACAGAGGGTGTGCCAAGCACGGGCAGCCAGAGACGGGCGGACGGAGGGGGTGCGGGGAGGGAGCGTGCAAGACCCGGAGAAGGAGCCTATTTTGGCTCGAAAGGCAGCGCACTTGGGACACTGGGAAAGGCGTGGAAAGCTGGCGTGTTGCGCGTTTGTGCGCTCTGGGAGGAGGAAAAACACAGCCTCGTTGCTTCCACTCTGGGTGGCCATAAGGCAGGCAGGAGAGCCAGCAGTGGGGGGCTCTGTGTGTGTGTGTGTGTGTGTTTGTGTAGACTCTGTGTGTGCACCAGGAAGGGAGGAAAGGCTGAAGCTGGAGTGTGCAAGAAAGAGAAAGCTGTGCTTGTGACAGAGCGGTGAAGGAACTGTCCGGCCTTCCTTTTGTGGGGCACTGGACATCTCCGTGCCGGACATCCCTCCCAAGAAACCAGTGAATTAAAGAACTCCTGCGGCCACCTAGGAAGGAGATGGTCAGCCAAGAGGGGGCCCGCTCAATGTAGCCCCTCCTCCCCCTGGCTGCAGCTGGAGACCCCGCGGACAGCGTCCCTAACCTGGAGAGAGCCCGCCTGGGGTGTCCCCAGCGCCCAGCCAAGCTGGCCCCATGGCTGCAGAGGTCCGATTGAAGAAACTGGAGGAGCTGGTCCTTGACTGCAGCGCGGTGGGCTTGGAGACGCTGGTGGACCTCCTGCTCTGCGTCCATCACGAGCTCAGCACTTCGCCCCTGGCCCAGGAGAAATACATCACGGAGTTCCTGCAGTGGGGTGAGTCCTGGGGGGGGGGCTGGGGGGGACCTGATTTAGGGCGGTTGAGGTGCCGCCCCAAAGAGGGCAGTGAGAAGAAGGAGAGGGGGTGCACTACAGATTTCCAGGGAGTTTGTGGCTTTGGGGGGCATAGCGGCCCAGAGTTGCTTTGCAAATGAGATGGGGGTCTAGTTTGGTCTAGTGGTGAAGGCGCCACGCTAGAAACTGGGAGGCGAGGAGTTCTAGTCCCTTCGTAGGCCTGAAAGCCAGTTGGCTGACTTTGGGCCAATCCCTGGGAGACGGGGAGTTCTAGCTCTGCTTTATGCATGAAAGCCGGCTGGGTGGTTTTGGAGCAATTACTAGGAGATTGTGAGTTCTAGCTCTGCTTTATGCATGACAGCTGGCTGAGTGGTTTTGGAGCAATTACTAGGAGATTGTGAGTTCTAGCTCTGCTTTATGCATGAAAGCCGGCTGAGTGGTTTTGGAGCAATTACTAGGAGATTGTGAGTTCTAGCTCTGCTTTATGCATGACAGCTGGCTGAGTGGTTTTGGAGCAATTACTAGGAGATTGTGAGTTCTAGTTCTGTTTTATGCATGACAGCTGGCTGGGTGGTTTTGGAGCAATTACTAGGAGATTGTGAGTTCTAGTTCTGCTTTATGCATGACAGCTGGCTGAGTGGTTTTGGAGCAATTACTAGGAGATTGTGAGTTCTAGCTCTGCTTTATGCATGACAGCTGGCTGGGTGGTTTTGGGCCAGCCACCAGGTGACGGTGAGTTCTAGTCCTGCCCTTAAGATTATGAAAGCAGGCTGGGTGTCTTTGAGCCAGTTCCTCCCTCTCAGCCCAACCTACCTCACAGGGTTGTTGTTAGGATAAAAGAGGAGGAGGAGGAAGCAGTATTGTGTGTATTTGGTTGCCTTGAGTTATTTGTCAATCAATACATAGTAAACACCACTCCCCCAAGTGAATAAATAAATCAGTAAATAAATAAAATACCTTCAATTCTGTTTTACCACCTACTTGGGTTAGTCAGAACTCTGAAACTTGAAAAAAAAGATTCGTTTCTAATTGGTATGTTTTTTGGGGGGGGGGGTTGAAAGCGATACCTACCACCCTTTCATAAATTAGGCCATGACTAACTGTGGGTTGTGGGTCACACTTCTGGGAATTTGTTCCGAAGAAAAGTCTCAAGTGACAGAGAGGAATGGGCGCAATTAACCTGTTCTTCAAAATTCACCATTTAGTTGTGTGTTTATTATTGAGATCCGGGGACTTGGGAGCCTGGATTTGTGGCTGTTTAGGGATGAAGTTATTTTTGAAGTAGCACTTCCTTATTTCCCTCTGACTGGAGGCAGGACCAAACTTGGGATCCTTTCTTTCTCCCTCGTCTTTTCAAGCACCCTCTCCTTAGAGCAGTGGTTCCCAACCTTTTTTTTCGCCCCGCACCCCTAAAGAAGTTTCACTGGAACCTCGCACCCCCTGAAATAAATAATAAATAAAAATGCCAAGATATAGCCAACATCCTCTTATTTACCTGGACTTTTCTCGCACCCCCTGGAATATCGTCTCGCACCCCCTGCCTCAGAGGAAGAGGGAATTGAATAGAGGAGGCTGGAAGGGGTCTTGGAGGTCTTGCAGTCCACCCCACTTCTCAAATAAGGACCGACTCCTGCCTTGGGAAGTGGGGTGGACTGCAAGACCTCCAAGATCCCTTCCAGCCCTAGGAATCCATAATTTTTTTGTGATTTATTCGTGAGAAAGTAAGGTTTGGTTTTTTTTGTTTTTTGTAAGAGCAACTAAGATGATTAAAGGCCTGGAGACAAAAACAGAGGAAGAATGTTTGCAGGATTTGGGTCTGGCCAGTCTAGAGAAAATAAGAATTAGGGGGTGACATGACAGCAGCACCCCAGCATTTGAGGGGCTGCCCCAAGGAAGAGGAGGGGGTCAACTTAGTCTCCAAAGCACCAGAAGGCCAGACAAGAAGCAACAGATGGAAACTGAACAAGGAGAGAAGCAACGTGGAACTAAGGCGAAACTTCCTAACAGGGAGAACAATTAACCGGTGGAACTGCTGGCCACCAGAAGTTGTGGGGGCTCCATCCCTGGAGGTTTTTAGAAAGAGACTGGGCAGCCACTTGTCTAGAATGGGATAGGGTCCCCTGCTTGAACAGGGGGTTGGACTAGAAGACCTCCAAGGTCCCTTCCATCTCTATTCTGGTGGATTGAAGAGCTGAGTGTTCACAGGACTTGCTTGTCGATTGGGGTGTCCAACCTTGGCAGCTTTTGAAGGCTGTGGAGTTCGAATCCGAGAATGCTGGCTGGGGAATTCTGGGAACCGAAGTCCACAAGTTGCCAAGGTTGGACATCTCTGATGCAGACCAAGACAGTTTCCATGTTTATGGTCCTTCCTGCTGGTTGATCTGGGAGGCCAGTCGGGCATGGCAGAGCTTGGGGCTTCTGGGTCTCTCTCAGCTGCTGTGACTTTGGAAAATGCCATAAAAGGCCTCCTGCGTAGGACAGGCTGGGCCCCTCCTTGCCCTCTCCTCTCCACGGTTTGGGCTTAACCTGTTTGCATCTTCCTCCAGGGCTGAAAATTGGGATGTTCAGACAAACGGAACAGTTTAGTTTTAGTTTAGCTTTGCTTTGCTTTACTTTTACTTTACTCTATTTTACTCTACTTTTACTTTAACTTTAACTTTAACTTTAACTTTAACTTTAACTTTAACTTTAACTTTAACTTTAACTTTAACTTTAACTTTACTCTACTCTACTCTACTCTACTTTACTCTACTCTACTCTACTCTACTCTACTTTACTTTACTTTACTTTGCTCTACTTTACTCTTCTTTACTTTACTCTACTCTACTCTACTCTACTTTACTCTACTCTACTCTACTTTACTTTACTTTACTCTACTCTACTTTACTTTACTTTATTGTCCTTGCACCTCGTACAACGAAATGAAGTACCATCTTCAGTGTACATTATGACTATAAAAATAAACACAGGCACACGTCCTTCGCATTCTATACAACAGGCTTCAGATGCCCTTAGCCTGAAAGGAAATATGTGTAATCCTTCCATATTTATGACCACAAATAGACCAGAATTTTCACTGCTAAGCAAGTCAAGTTAGTTGTGCCTAATTTGTGAGCCTTTTTTTTGGGGGGGCAGGGTTCTTAAGTGAAACATAGCCGTTGTTAAGCAAATTGTATGGTCGTTAAATGAATCCAGCTTCTGCCGTTGAGTTCCCTGGGCATAAAGCCAGCCGAGAAGGTTGCAAATGATGATTCCCCTGACACACACACCCCTCAACGGACCAGGATTTTCTCCTAAATGCCTGCCGGTTGCCAAGGGCTCACGTTTTGATTCCAGGAGGATGCTGTGATCGTTATAAGTGCGAGGAATGTCCGTAAGTCACTTTTGTCACCCCTTGCTGTTGTAACTTTGGACCGTCACTAAACAAAGGCACCATCGGTCGATCCAAGCTTCAAAGGGAAGGTCAAAGGTCACCTCCTCTGTTTGGTGATGTATAAGCAGGGGACTCCAACCTTGGCAACTTTAAGACTTGTGGACTTCAACTCCCAGAATTCAACTTTAAGACTTGTGGACTTCAACTCCCAGAATTCAACTTTAAGACTTGTGGACTTCAACTCCCAGAATTCAACTTTAAGACTTGTGGACTTTTAACTCCCAGAATTCAACTTTAAGACTTGTGGACTTCAACTCCCAGAATTCAACTTTAAGACTTGTGGACTTTTAACTCCCAGAATTCAACTTTAAGAATTGTGGACTTTTAACTCCCAGAATTCAACATTAAGACTTGTGGACTTTTAACTCCCAGAATTCAACATTAAGACTTGTGGACTTCAACTCCCAGAATTCAACTTTAAGACTTGTGGACTTCAACTCCCAGAATTCAACATTAAGACTTGTGGACTTTTAACTCCCAGAATTCAACTTTAAGACTTGTGGACTTTTAACTCCCAGAATTCAACTTTAAGACTTGTGGACTTCAACTCCCAGAATTCAACATTAAGACTTGTGGACTTTTAACTCCCAGAATTCAACTTTAAGAATTGTGGACTTTTAACTCCCAGAATTCAACTTTAAGACTTGTGGATTTCAACTCCCAGAATTCAACTTTAAGACTTGTGGAAATCAACTCCCAGAATTCAACATTAAGACTTGTGGACTTCAACTCCCAGAATTCAACTTTAAGCCTTGTGGGCTTCAACTCCCAGAATTCAACTTTAAGACTTGTGGACTTCAACTCCCAGAATTCAACTTTAAGACTTGTGGACTTCAACTCCCAGAATTCAACTTTAAGACTTGTGGATTTCAACTCCCAGAATTCAACTTTAAGAATTGTGGACTTTTAACTCCCAGAATTCAACTTTAAGACTTGTGGACTTCAACTCCCAGAATTCAACTTTAAGACTTGTGGACTTCAACTCCCAGAATTCAACTTTAAGACTTGTGGACATCAACTCCCAGAATTCAACTTTAAAACTTGTGGATTTCAACTCCCAGAATTCAACTTTAAGACTTGTGGCCTTCAACTCCCAGAATTCAACTTTAATAAGACTTGTGGGCTTCAACTCCCAGAATTCAACTTTAAGACTTGTGGGCTTCAACTCCCAGAATTCAACTTTAAGACTTGTGGGTTTCAACTCCCAGAATTCAACTTTAAGACTTGTGGATTTCAACTCCCAGAATTCAACTTTAAGACTTGTGGACTTTTAACTCCCGGAGTTGAAGTCCACAAGTCTTAAAGTTGCCAAGGTTGGGGACCCCTGGATAGGGGGACACTGCAAAAGATTTCCTTAAGGACAGCTAGTCCTCAAGTTATAACAACTCATTTAGCGGCCGTTCAAAGTTACAACCGGATTAAAAAAGCAAAATGACTTCTGAGCATTGTAGCATCCCTGTGGTCACCGGGACAAGATTCGAAGGCTTGGCAACCGACCCATATTTATGATGAACCGTGTCCCTGGGGCCATGCGATTTTCCCCCTCCTTTAGCGACTGGCAAAATCAACGGGGAAGCCAGGTTCACTTAACAACGGTGTCACTAACTGAACCACCGCAGTGTTTCCCTTAACAACAGCGGTGAGAAAAGTTGTAAAACAGGACAAAACTCATCGCACATAACCACGGAAATGTTGGGCGGTTGTAAACCGAGGACTACCTGAAGGTATGGACTTTCACCCTCAGGTTCAGGCCTCGCCTGAAGGGGACTAGCTGCACTCTGCACATGCACTGAAGCCCTTGGCTCTTGATGGGGGCTGCAAAAATCCGTTTTTTCCTGAGACCGAACCCGGCCGAATCCAAAGGAAAAGCTGCACCTTTGGGCTTCTGACAGTGTGTTTACTGCATGAAAGTTTCCATGGGCAGGAATGTTCCACGCCCCCCTTGTCCCCCCCCATGAGCAGCCAGTCTCCCAGGGCCCTGCTGGAATGTGAGAATGGTTGCAAGCCCAGATTCCCAACCCGGCCGGTGCCCGAAATAGGCACCCAATGGGAGCCGCTTCTTCTCCTGCCTCTGGCAGGGCTTTTGGCTCGGCTAGGGAGGGAGGGAGGCTGACCCAGCTGCCCCACCCCCACCCCCGACCCTCCTCTTGGCTGGAGGGCTGTGTGTCTGTTGGAAGAGGCCAAAAATAATCCCGGGTCTCAAGGAACCCAAAATACCTTCTGGGCTGGGCTCCTGACGAGAACGGAGCGCCTCTGCAGGTGACGGGTAACTCAGACAGGCAGGCAGGCAGATAGGGAGGGTTGAGAGAGAGTGGATGGATGGATGGGTTGTAGGTAGATAAGATAGATAGATAGATAGATAGATAGATGATAGATAGATAGATAGATAGATAGATAGATAGATAGATAGATAGATAGATAGATAGATGAGAGAGTGGATGGATAGATGGATGGTGGATGGATGGGTTGTAGGTAGATAAGATAGATAGATAGATAGATAGATAGATAGATAGATAGATAGATAGATGATAGATAGATGAGAGAGTGGATGGATAGATGGATGGTGGATGGATGGATGGATGGATGGATGGATGGAAAGCAGATAACATAGGTGAGAAATTGATTGATGGATAGATGAGAGAATAGATAGATAGATAGATAGATAGATAGATAGATAGGATAGGATAGGATAGGATAGGATAGGATAGGATAGGATAGGATAGATTAGATAGATAGGATGGAGAGACAGAAGGAGGGAGAAAGAGGCATAAATGAGAGAGATAATAAATAGATAAATATGGTAAAGAGATAATAGATTGATGGAGATAGATAGATAGATAGATAGATAAGAAAGAGATAAAGAGATAAAGAGATAGATGAGATAGATGAGATAGATAGATAGATAGATAGATAGATAGATAGATAGATAGATAGATAGATAGATAGATAGATGGATAGGCAGGCAGGCAGGCAGGCAGGCAGGCAGACATTGGATGGATGGATGGTAGATAAGATAGACAGACAGACAGACAGACGGGATTTGCAAAGTCAACCTGAGAAGCACCGGATAAACTGGGTTGCTCCGTATTTTCAAAAGTCTGCAAATAACTCTTTTAAAGTGCTTGATCTCTACGGCTACTGAGGTTGACTCCAAATAAATCTAGCTGCACAACAGCATTGGTTCTGCGACAGTGCCTAGAACTGTAGTCTTTATGTGCCTTGTAATAAGTCACACCAATTATTCATTAGAGAGCTCATTGCATAAATTCTTCCTGAAAATTACACCCAATTGCCCAATGTGGCTTGGTCGGAAATTTAAGAAATATGAGAATGGAAAAAAAAGAGGGCTCCCTCCTTCCCTCTCTCCTTTTTCATATCCATCCATCCATCCCTTCCCTCTCTCCCTTCTCATCTCCCCCTCCTTCCCTTCTTTCCTTTCTCCTTCCCCCTCCCTTCCCTCTCTCCCTTGTCATCTCCCTCCCTCCTCTTTCCTTCCTCCCTCCCTCCCTCCCCGCTCTCCTTTCTAATATCCATCCATCCATCCATCCCTTCCCTCTCCCTTCTCATCTCCCCCGTCCTTCCCTTCTTTCCTCCCTTCCTCCCTCCCTCCCTCCCTCCCTTCCCTTTCTCCTTTCCATCCATCCGTCCACCCCCTCTCTCCTCATCTCCCTCCATCTCTCTTTTCTTTCCGAAGATGCAGTCCAATGGATGGACCCAGCATCCTGCCATTAGCAATACACAACTTTGCTGCCCCGGGGCATTGCTGCTGGTGGAGATCCCAATGCCCCCCTAGACAAGGGGGCTTTCTTGGGAGTTGCCACCAGGGCTTCACAGCCCCCTCCCCAGCCTGAGGTGTGCTGGGGGGTGGCCAGTGCTTTTGCTGGACTGCCTCGCGCGCAGCCTTTGAGGACCCTTGCCCAAGGTGCCGGCTGGGGACGATGAGCCTGGTCCCCTCCTTCCCATCCATGGCTCCAGTCGGGGACTTCTCCTCCTGCTGCTGCTCCTCCTCCGTCTTGTGTTGTTTGCATGGCCTCTGGGTGCCCCGTTCCCCTCCCCGAAGGCGTCCCATTCCAGCCGCCTTGATCACATCCTGCAGCTATTTTTACGGCTGCTTCTTTGCCAGCGGGTTTAGCTGTTCTCCTGCCAACCAGCCCCCCACTTTCCTTCCCTCCCCCCCCCCTGCTTTTCCTGGATCTCTTTGCTTGATCCTTGGGTCACCATGTGAGGAAGTTGTTTGAGATCCTTGAGGGTGCTTTCTCTCTTCTCCGCTGCCAAATCTGGATATCTGGGCAGGCCGGCAGCTGAGTCACCCCCGGGGAGGTTAAATTTGATGGCCACCTGGCCTCTCAGTGGTTGCAGGTCACGTGGCTTCTTGCCCCCCCCCTCAAGTTTTGCCACCCATGCATTTATTTTTAAGGCCTGCAGCAGCTCAGTCCTCGCGGCCAGCTGAGTCACCGGCCCAGGATGGTCGTGGCAGGATGCCGATCCTATGCGTGACTATTCATATTTGTGGACCAGAGCTTGGACAGGGCAAGGAGGGGCAGGGGGCTTAAAGGGCCAGGCCATTGAAAAGCAAGGGAAGATTATGGATGGGTGGGTTAAATGTATATGCCGCCCATTTTCACCATCCAGTGACTCCCTCCTGCCTTTTCGCTGAGCCCAAATCACCACCGAGGCTTACTTGTTTGTATATACACCCCACCTTTACAAATAATTCAAGGCAGCAAACGTGTCCAGCACACCTCCCTCCTATTTCCCCCACAACAACCCTGTGAGGTGGGTTGGGCTGAGAGACTGAGAGAGAGAGGGACTGGCCCAAAGCCACCCAGCCATCTTTCATACCTAAGGTGGGATTAGAACTCACCGTCTCCTGGTGATTGGCCCATAGTCGCCCAGCTGGCTTTCATGCCCTAACCCAGAGGTATCCAAACTTGGCAACTTTAAGAAGAGAAGAGAAGAGTGGAATGGAATGGAATAGAGAAGAGAGGAGAGGAGAGGAGAGGAGAGGAGAGGAGAGGAGAGGAGAGGAGAGGAGAGAAGAGAAGAGAAGAGAAGAGAAGAGAAGAGAAGAGAGAATAGAATAGAATAGAATAGAATAGAATAGAATAGAATAGAATAGAATAGAATAGAATAGAATAGAATATAGAATAGAATAGAATAGTATAGAATAGAGAATAGAATAGAATAGAGAATAGAATAGAATAGAACAGAATAAAATAGAGAATAGAATAGAATAGAATAGAATAGAATAGAATAGAATAGAATAGAATAGAATAGAATAGAATTCTTTATTGGCCAAATGTGACTAGACACACAAGGAATTTGTCTTTGGTGCAAATGCTCTCAGTGTACATAAAAGAAAAGAGACATTCGTCCAGAGTCGAGAATCATAGCTGGCTGGAGAATTCTGGGTGTTGGAGTCCACCGGTCTTCAAGTTGCCAAGTTTGGGGACCCTTTTGCCCTAACCCTAAAGCAGGACCAGAAAGGGGTGAGATGGATTCTCGCATCTCCTCCTTCAACCTCTGCAGTTCAGGGTTCCAGGATACTTAATTTAATTACCCCCAAATGGGCGTGACACGAAGAAACCCAATAACGTCCTTTTCCTTCCCTCCAGCGGAGCCAGTCACCTCCAGATTAAAAGAGCTCCGGCTGCAGCGAGACGACTTTGAGATCCTAAAAGTGATCGGCCGAGGAGCTTTCAGTGAGGTGAGGAAGAAAGACGGGCCATGCTAGAAGGTAGCTTTAGAGACACCCCCCCCCCACACTCAAAGGGGGGGTCCAAGGGATGTCCTGGCTGGTAAGAACCAGTATTTGTGAGATGTCTCTGTTGTAGCAGAAGGGCCCCCACTTCAGGGGGATGGAACAGTATGAAATTGAACTGTCCTTATATTTTAGGATTCCCCCCCCCCAAAAAAAAAAAATATTTTAGACAAGTCTGGGGTGATGGGAAGGAGGTTTGGAAGGATGCACCCAGATCCGTCATAATGGGCTGAAGGAATAACCTTGAGGAGCAGAAGAAGATCCGTAACTAAGACAAGAGATAAAAGAAATCTGAGTCCCAGGGCCGAAAGGTAATCGGAGAAAGCGTCTCAGACTTGACCCTCCCTAGTTCTCATGAAGGGAAGGAGGGGAGACGCACATTCAGACAGGCAAGATGGATGCCAGCCTTCCGAGGCGGAGCCCAATTTGGAAGCCAACGATGAGTAAGCTCATCCACAGGTGGTCAGACTTGCCACAAAACTCAATAGAAACGATGATCCTTGGCTCCATTGGTTGGGAAAGGTATTGTTTTATTAGCGATCAAGCACATTGCAGTATATCGAAATCCTCAAGTTCTTCTCCCCCCCATTTTAACTATCTCTCACGGCCCAGCCCAGGATCACCAATCAGGTTCAGGCAAGATGTTTTCCTAACGGACGGTCCCAAGTGTAGTTTGGTATATGCAGTTCTCTCCTTCTTCTAGCCGGGAGACCTTGAGGCAGCTCCTTGGGGAGATGCAGGATTTACTTTCGCTTCCCCAAACATTCCTGCCCGCCCCACCTCCCCGTTCATTCCCTCTCCACGCAGTTCGTGGCAGTCTTCTCTCCACATAGCAGCGAAGCGCGAGCGAGCAAAAGGAGGCAGCCGACAACAGGACTTTTATCATTTGTTTTCTCTTGCATCTCTCTCTCTCTCGGCTGTTTTACCTGCGCAGGTGGCGGTGGTGAAGCAGAAAAGGACCTCCCAGGTGTACGCCATGAAAATAATGAATAAATGGGACATGTTGAAACGGGGAGAGGTAAGACGAAAGGCAGGACATCTGCCAAGCCATCATGGCTACCTTCGATCAAGGCCCGGTTCCAGTTTTGCATAAGTCCCTTCAGCCGGATTCCTTTATCATTTCGCTGCTCAAGAAGCCAAGAAAAATGGTCTCGGTTTGTTTTTCAACGCAGACTTTCTCAAGGCTTCTTTGGTGTCCCAACTTTTCCTGAAGAAAGGAGCGTAGCTTCCCACAACCGCAATTCAGACTGGAATTTTCATTGCGTAATCAAGAGGCGTCTGATTTTTACGAGCTTTTTTTTTTTTGCCATAGTTGTTAAGCGAATCACTGCAGACGTTAAGTGAATCTGGCTTCCCCCATTTGCTGGCCAGAAGGTCGCCAAAGGGGATCAGAGGACCACAATACATCTCGGGGCCAAGTTGGTGCCCAAATTTTGATCATGTGACCACAGAGAGGCTGCCACAGTTGTGTGGAATTCAGTACCTTTTTTCCAGTGACATTGGAACTTCAAATGGTCACTAAACAAATGCTTATAAGTCGAGGACTGCCTGTATCTCCCACGTCGATGGCGGGAAGGTTTTGTTTGACAATAGGTGGCCTGAGACCAGGGGTGGGATTCTACCGGTTTGGACCGGTTCTATAGAACCGGTTGGTATGATTCTGCACAGAGCCCCAGGGATCCAAAACACCCCCCAGGAGGTTTCCCTGAGGCCCAGAAGGCCTCCAAAACGGGGGGGGGGGGAGGCTTCAATAAAAGCCACTCCCACCCAGTCACATGGCCACGCTCACCTAGCCACGCCCACAGAACCGGTAGCTACAAAATTTGAATCCCACCCCTGCCTGAGACCAACTAGAGCCGGGGCCTTCAACCTTGGCCACTTGAAGACTGGGGGACTTCAACTCCCAGCATTTCTCAGCCAACCTTAGCAACTTGAAGGCTTGCTGAGGAACTCTGGGAGTTGCAGTCCACCAGTCTTAAAGGGGCCACGGTTGGAGACCCCTGGAATAAGAGAACTGTAGATAGAGCCTCACCCGCTCGTGTCCGTCACGGTACAGCAGAAGGTTTGACCAGGGATGTCCATCTCTTTGAACCCTCAACTCTCTCTGCTCCTCCAGGTTTCCTCCTTCAGGGAGGAGAGGGACGTCCTGGTGAACGGAGACAAGCGCTGGATCACGCAGCTGCATTTTGCCTTCCAGGATGAGAATTACCTGGTGAGTCCTGCCGTAGCTGACGGGCGCATCACTTATTTCACATTTACGTGGAGGGGGGCGACTCTGATTTATTTAGACCTCCCAGTTGCCTTAATAGAGGAGACAGGTGGTACGAAAATTTAAAATATTGTAATGTGATACTATACTATATCCTGTATACTCTCTCTCTCTCTCTCTCTCTTTCTCTCTCTCTCCCTCTCTCTCTCTCTCTCTCTCTCTCTCTCTCTCTCTCTCTCTCTCTCTCTCTCTCTCTCTCTATATATATATATATATATATATATATATATATATATATATATATATATATATATATATATATATTGTGTTTTAACGGCTTGGGTAATGGGTTGTGTGATGGGCTTGTGAGTTCTTTTGTTGTGGTATCCTGGGTCTTGTGTTGTAATCTCCTGGGTCGTTTGTGTTTTGATCTCTTTTCGATTAGCCTCCTGTGTAGTAACAGCTTGGGTAATGGGTTGTGTGATGACCTTGTGAGATTTATTGCTGTGGTATCCTTGGTCTTGTGCATATATATCCTGGGTCATTTGCTGTGTTGTGACTTCTTGAGTTCTTGAGGTGTAATTTCTTGAGTTTTCTGATGTGATGTCCTGAGCGGGTGGCTGTGATGTAGCATTTTGGGTTTTAATATGGCTTTGAGTTTGGGGTCTGGGTCTGTGTTCGCTTGGCTTCAACCCAAAATGCTACATCACAGCCACCCGCTCAGGACATCACATCAGAAAACTCAAGAAATTACACCTCAAGAACTCAAGAAGTCACAACACAGCAAATGACCCAGGATATCACAGCACAAGACCAAGGATACCACAGCAATAAATCTCACAAGGTCATCACACAACCCATTACCCAAGCTGTTACTACACAGGAGGCTAATTCGAAAAGAGATCAAAACACAAACGACCCAGGAGATTACAACGCAAGACCCAGGATACCACAACAAAAGAACTCACAAGCCCATCACACAACCCATTACCCAAGCCGTTAAAACACAAGAGGCTAACGACCCAGGAGATGACAGCACAAGATCCAGGATATCTCTACAACAAAAGGCCATTACACAGCCCATTATACCAACATCAACTCCATCAACCAATCAAGAGGCTGCAGCACAGCCAACCAGCCCAGCACACCATCCCCACCACTTGTATATAGAGAGATGGCAGCTCCGGTCACACACTGCTTGCACTGGCACTAAGCCGAAAGCACCAGCCTGAAGATGGCGAGTGGGACCTCGCCGAAACGTTGCCTAGATACTTTGAATCTTGCGCGGAGAAAACCGAATAACTAAAGATCCACACATATATATATATATATATATATATATATATATATATATATATATATATATATATATATATATATATATATATATACACTAACTACAGAGTATATTGCATAGCATATAGTACCTAGTACCTAGTATAGTGCATAGCATAACATAGCATATATTATAGCACATCGTGGAGTGGTGCGGTGGCCTAAAGGCAGAGTTCGATGCTAGGTAGAGCCAGATTATTTCTCTCTCTGGGCACCATGGGAATATTATCTGCTGAACAAAACTCTGCTCTGGCGACAGGAAGGGCATCCAGCCAGTAAACACTCAGCTCCATTCAGTTGCCCAGAGTCTACCCTGCAAGTGATTATGGGATCATTAAAAGAAGATAGCATATAGTATAGAGTACAGAGCATAGAATACCTACTCTACGTTACTACGCTATATTATACCAGACTAGGGTTGAGTCTGTACTATGATGGAGATGTCAACCCACTTGCCGAAGAACGGAATCCTCATTCCTCCTTGGTTTGTTCTCCTTCTGCCTTTCTCTAGTACCTGGTGATGGACTACTACGTTGGGGGTGACCTCCTCACCCTGCTGAGCAAGTTTGGCGATTGCATCCCGCTGGAGATGGCCCGCTTCTACTTGGCTGAGATGGTGATGGCCATTGACTCCATTCACAGCATGGGATACGTGCACAGGTGCATAGGCTGGGGGTGGGTGGGTGGGTGGGTTCTGAGGAAGCAGAGGCTGCTCCGTGAAACGTTTGCAATCTCCAGAACCTCCTTGTTCTGCTTATTTATTCTCTGGATGGTATAAAGCAGGCAGAGTAACTCCACAAAACATCCATAACAAAGTCTTTTTTATCGGTACATCAGGTATCCTCATAACTCACATTTGTGACGAAGTTCTTCTTAATGTCCAATCCTTTGCATATCCGTCTTGTAGTGTATTAAGGTTTGGGTCAGAACACACACCTGGGAAATCCCAAATCTGAAAGTTCCGGTTTCCCTCCAATAAGTAAAAAAATTACAAATCCACCCCCTGCACCCATCATCGCATCACATGCCCCAATCACTATCCATCACAACTTGAGACTTCCCTTCACCCAGATGCAGAGATAACATGACCTTGACTTAGAAAAAGAATGCTATTAATGTCTAACCACATATGCTCCAAGAAATTCCCCCCTCCCGTTTTCCAAGGCTCAGGAATGGGGCAGCGTGGAAGCTTCTGGTGCTAATATGGCGTCCAAAGCTGACACAAAGTCAATGGGGGAAGCCCCATTCACTTAACAACCGTGTGGCTAACTTTAACAGCTGCAGTGATTCACTTAACAACCAGGGCAAGGAGGTTCATAAAATGGGCCGAAACTCACTCAACACATGCCCCGCTTAGCAACATTGATTTTGGGGCGTAAGTCGAGAATTAGCTGTATGTCCCGCTTGTATTTCTCCCTCCCATCCTTCTCGCCCATCATCTCCGCTCTCTGCCTGACAGGGACATCAAACCCGACAACATCCTTCTCGATCGGTGCGGCCACATCCGGCTGGGGGACTTCGGATCCTGTCTGAAGCTTCGAGAAGACGGGACGGTGAGGCTGCCAACCGAGTGGGGAGAGCAACTCCAAGGAGCGCGGATTTGACGAAGGGAAAATAAAAATAACCATCATGGCTTAATGGTGGCCAAGGGGCGTGGTTTTGACCCCAAGACCTTTCTGATTACCTCTCAAAGCTACACACACACAAACTATGATTGCCAATGGAGGGTTTGTGCTTCAAGGCAGTCTGGCAGGGGCAGCTGAGCGGGGGGTCCCCTTCTGCCCCCTCCTACCTCCCATTTGCGGACTTTCCAAAGACCCCCTCCCCCAAACCTGGGCCATATCTGAAACAGGATAGGTGGCAGTTCGGACGCTGGTTCCGAGGTTCTCACCTGCATTCTCACGGTGGCAGGTCTGTTCCACAGTGGCAGTGGGCACCCCAGATTACCTCTCCCCGGAGATCTTGCGAGCAGTGGAAGATGGGCTTCATTCCTACGGCACAGAATGTGACTGGTGGTCTCTGGGCATTTTTGCCTATGAGATGTTCTTTGGGCACACCCCCTTCTTTGCCGACTCCGTCGTGGAGACCTACGGCAAGATTCTGCACTTCAAGGTTGGTGGCCGGAGGGCAACCGGATGGATTGGGAGGGAGGGGTGAGTTGAGGTGCCCCATTGCTGGGCCGAGAGGTTGATGGTACCCTGTCCTGCTGAGAAGAGGAGAAACTGTGTGGCTTGGGGTTGAACTGTGGGGTCCTTGGTTGTCTCTGAGCTAGCAGTAGCCCTTAGACTTATATACTGCTTTATAGTGCTTTCCAGCCCCTCGCTAAGCGGTTTACAGAGTCAGGTTCTTGACCCCAACCATCTGGGTCCTCATTTTACCCGCCTCGGAAGGAGGAAAGGCTGAGTCAACCTGGAGCTGGTCAGAATCGAACTGCTGGCAATGAGCAGAGTCAGCCTGCCAATACTGCATTCTAACAGGAAGGAAGGAAGGAAGGAAGGAAGGAAGGAAGGAAGGAAGGAAGGAAGGAAGGAAGGAAGGAAGGAAGGAAGGAAGGAAGGAAGGAAGGAAAAGAGGGAAGGGAAGGGAAGGGAAGGGAAGGGAAGGGAAGAAGGTTTACAGAGTCAGCCTCTTGCCCCCAACAATCTGGGTCCTCATTTTACCCGCCTCGGAAGGATGGAAAGCTGAGTCAACCTGGAGCCTGGTGGGATTTGAACTGCCAAACTGCAGGCAGCTGGCAGCCAGCAGAAGTAGCTTGCAGTACCGCACTCTAACCACTGTGCCACCGAGGCTCATGGTTAGGTGGTTTTCCTGCAGACGTTTCAATTACCTAACTAGGTAACATCCTCAGTGCTAGA
This sequence comes from Notechis scutatus, assembly GCF_049901735.1. Lineage (NCBI taxonomy): Eukaryota > Metazoa > Chordata > Lepidosauria > Squamata > Elapidae > Notechis > Notechis scutatus. Next base: position 25,758,167 of record NC_142016.1, on the reverse strand, counting down.
AGGGGGTGGGGGGATTGTGGAGTGGAGAAGGAGGAGAACTGTGGGGTCCTTGGTGGTCTCTGAGCTTGCTGGATTTCTTGCAGATGTCTCATTACCAAACTAGCTAACATCATCAGTGCATACCCCACATCCTGTTCCGCTTTCCCTTACTTGTTGCTTCCTCCTTTCTCCCAACGTTCGTTTCTCCAAGGAGCATTTCCGCTTCCCTCTCTCGGCCCCAGAGTTCCCCGCGGAAGCCCAGGCCTTAATCGAAGGGCTGGTCTGTGCCCGGGAGACCCGTCTGGGACGCAACGGAGTCCAGGACTTCAAGGAGCACCCCTTCTTCGCCGGCCTCGACTGGCAGGGCCTGCGGGACTGCAGCCCGTCCTTCGTGCCCGAGTTCGCCAACGCCACCGACACGTGCAACTTCGACGTGGTGGACGACTGTCTCACCGACATGGTGAGAGGGGGAGGGGTACGTGAGCTCTTACTCTTATTCTCCCCTTTTCCTCTCGGCTGTACCTGGGGGCTCTCCTAGTCGTGTCGGCATTCCAGCAACCCTCCATGCCGCCCAATAACTCTGAGAGAGACATCTTCTCAAAGGTGTTCTGACCCAGGCTTCCTTCAAATGAAGGAAACACGCGGTGTGTAAAAGCAAACCACCTTTAATGCGACGCTGGGAATTATTTGCATTCCCAGCCCAAGCTCATTAAACACAATTGTCTGAGATAAGAGATGGTTTCAAGAGCTCGATATCTAGAAAAACCCTTTCCCCCATCTAAAAAAAAGACCTCCCCCCAACCTCTTATATCAGGGACGCTGCCTTCCGTTCTGGTCCCCTCGGCTAAATGTTCAGCTGCTCTGACTGGAAACGTCCCTCCTTCCCTCCCTTCTTTCTTCCCAGGAGACCCTGTGGGACGTCATTGAGACCTCTCCCCTCGGAGTGCAGCTGCCCTTTGTGGGGTACTCCTACACTTACACGGCTGTGAAGTAAGGAGCGTTTTTGGGGGTCACCCTTTTGTACTTTGCAAAGGTTGTGTGAGTTTGTCCTAAAAGGCTAGGCTGTGCAGCTTGCAACCGGAAAGTTTCTTCCGGGTGTCGATTTCCATGATTAGTTCTGGATCCAAAGATTTTTCTCAGCAGTTTCTCCACCTGCAGAACTGGATCACCTTGCAGGCGCTTCTAGGGCAGAGTTTCTCCATCTCAGCAACTTGAAGACGGGTGGACTTCAACTCCCAGAATTCCCCAGCTGTCACTGTAGGGAACTTTTAAAGACGGGTGGACTTCAGTTCCCAGAATGCTCAGGCCATCATTCTAATTAGTGAACTTTTAAGATGGGTGGACTTCAACTCCCAGAATTCCCCAGCTGTCACTGTAGGGAACTTTTAAAGACGGGTGGACTTCAGTTCCCAGAATGCTCAGGCCATCATTCTAATTAGTGAACTTTTAAGATGGGTGGACTTCAACTCCCAGAATTCCCCAGCCGTCATTGTAGTGAACTTTTAAAGACGGGTGGACTTCAGTTCCCAGAATGCTCAGGCCATCATTCTAATTAGTGAACTTTTAAGATGGGTGGACTTCAAGTCCCAGAATTCCCCAGCTGTCATTCTAATGAACTTTTAAGATGGGCGGACTTCAATTCCCAGAATTCCCCAGGTGTTATTCTAGTAAACTTTTAAAATTGATGGATTCAACTCCCAGAATTCCCCAGCTTTACGGCATTGGTGGGAGGGCAACTCCTCCACCTGCTTTCCAGTGAAACCCAGAAGGGCCATGAAGCTCTGATTTCGGTCCCAAGAACCGGGCCAGAAATTTAAACAGGCCCAGCAGGGTTGGTGGGCTGGTTCTTGTCCTATGCCACCTCTGCTATTGTGGGATGGATTTTGATTTATTTTTTCTTTCCCAGAGGTTTTATGACAATCGTTTTCTTGTTAGCCACCTGGGGTTATATAGCGTGACAAGCAGCCACAAATCTGTTCTCCGTCAGTAAATAAAATAAACCCAGCCGTAGAGAGGACCAGCTGGAGACACAGGGAGTCCTCCACTTACAACCACCATTGAGCCTGGAATTCCCACTGTTAAGCGAGACAGGTGTTAAGCCAATTTGGGGCCTGTTTGCAACCTTTCTTGGCACAGTGACCCCCTGCAGCTGTTAGGTTAGTCACCCACAGTTGTTAAGCGGGATCCGGCTTCCCCATTAACTTTGCTGGCCAGGTCGTCGCAAAAGGGAACCCCATGACTGTGGGACCCTGCAACCGTCATAAGTACATGCCAGTTGCCGAGCGTCCGAAGTTTGATCCCATGACCACAGAGTAAGGGTGAAAAACAGTTGTAAGTCCCTTTTCCCCCCCAGTGCCGTTATAACGCCAAACAGCCACTAAAGGGGTGGTTGTAAGTCGAGGACTCCACGTAGAGATGCCGTGGGCTTGAGAGACGATGTCTGTGAGAATCTCCTTTTCTCCCAGACAGAAAAGTGACCCCGGGCCCATCGCCATGGAGGTTGACCAAGCTGGGAAGAGGCCGCCAGGCGGAGCCCAGGAGACGCCTCCAGGGGAGCTGGTAGGTGGACGGAGGGGAATTCTCCACCGCGCCTCACTGCAGGTAGCATGGCGGCCATCGCTTGTTTATTATTTGAGAGGCGGGGAGGCAAATAAGTAAGCGAAATAAATTTGAAGCTTTCAAAAAAAAAAAAAAAATTACGAGGCATTTCGCAGACCTGCGTGCAAAACTAAAATAGAGAAGAGGGGAGGAGAAAAGGGGACAGCATAGGAGAGGAGAGAAAAGGGGAGAGGAAAAGGGAGAAAAGGAGGAGAGGAGAAAAGAAGAGAGGAAAAAGAGAAGAGAAAAGGGGAGAGGAGAGAAAAGGGAGAAAAGGAGGAGAGGAGAAAGAAGAGAGGAAAAAGAGAAGAGAAAAGGGGAGAGGAGAGAAAAAGGGAGGAGAGGAGAGGAGAAAAGGAGAAGAGAGAAAAGAAGAGAGGAGGAAAGAGAAGAGATCAGGGGATAAAAGGAGAGGAGAGAAGAAGAGAAAAGGGATAAAAGGAGGAGAGGAGACGAAAGGAGGAGATTGCCTAACACTGAAATGCTGGGTTTTATGAACCTGATCAGAGGCACAGCGGAGGCCATAGAGATGCGGGGGTGGGGTGGGGAGATGCTCCGTTCTGCGTTATGCAACCCCTGCTCGTCTTTCCCGCTAGGCCTGCAAACTGCCCGACGGGCCAAAGCCGGAGCAGCCCCTGTTTCTCGAACTGCAGGCCGCCTTGGAGGCGGAACTGAAGAGCCGGGAGCGGTTGTGTCAAGAGCTCAGCGTGGTCAAGGTGGCCAACCAGACTTTCGCCAGGTGAGTTGAAGAGGGGTCAATCCAGGCTGATCCCCTAAGAAGATTAAGTATTATTATGCTCCACATTCTGACAGAATCCAGAAGAGCTTTGGCACAATTATGGGAAGGAGCTCATATCCCTCCAGAGCAGGGGTCCCCAACCACCGGTCCCCGGACCGGTATCGGTCCGTGGATCATTTTTTACCGGGCCACAAAGCTTGGGCGCCGCCATCTTGTTTTGACGGCGCTTCCGGGTTTTCGGTTGGAAAGCAGCGTTTGGGTGCTCGCGCCTTAGTTTCATCAAAGAGGGGGGGGGCGGCTTCAAACGAAGAGCCGTCCCGATGGCGGTGGAGTCTCGCGTTACTCAGGTACCGGTCCGTGGAAGAATAAATAATTGTGAAACCGGTCCCTGGTTCAAAAAAGGTTGGGGGCCACTGCTCCAGAGGATCTAGTCATACAAAAAACACTGGAATGCGCTGGATAAGCTCACATTGAAATGAAATGAAAGTGTCAGGTCCCAGAAGTTTCCCCGAGCCATGGAGATGCCAAAGAGTGAGATTCAAGACGAGGCTTGCAAAAGTAACAGTTTTTTAAAATTCTTTGGCCAAAGCAAAAAGTTTGGGTGAATACTATGTACAAAACATGCAGACAAAAATGCATGTAAGGAATAGCCACACCCTGCAAGAGCGGCTCAGAGTATTATATACGTACATTTTACGCCGATAGAAACTTAAGTTTACCCAATCAGAGACAAAGGTTTGATATTAATGTGGGCAATGTCTGGCCCACCGCCTTCGCCTTCCTTCTCCATGGAGCGTTCTTTGTCGGTGCTCTGTCCATTCTTTGTTATTTTACACAGTATCCCTTGTCCTTGTGTGTTTGTGCCCCTGGGCAGCTCCCCTTATTTATGGAGCAGGATGTTCCTGGGAATTGTCTCCAAGGATATATCTAGCTCTGAAGCAAATTGCAGAGGCGAGAAAGCAGATAGAGAAGGAAACAATTCTCTTACAGAATGAATTCCTAACAAATGATTCCCATCCTTAGCCAAATAGGACAAGCAACTTCTTTAACAGATGCCAAGAGCCAAGGTTAGATGGATTCATGTCCATATGTCCTTTCAAAAGACAAAGAGGATTTCGATTATTACACAATGTGGGATAAAAACGGTGCGAGTGGTTAAAAAAAATAGATATAAAGATTAGGAAGAGTGGATGATTGTAAATAAAACAAGAGACCTTAAAAGAGATTATCAGTGTAGATGTGTATATAATAAGGTATGTAAGATATATGCATTTGTCGATGCCAAAACGCTGTAACGAATATAAATAAGATTTGTGGTTTCTGAAAACTGAAATAAAAAGAATTAAAAAGAAAGAAAGAAAGAAGAGGAGACGGGGAGCTCCAGGGGAGGAGGCATCAGGGAGGGATCCAGGAGAGACTTAGAAGGCAACAAAAGACCAGTTTATTTTATTTTATTTGTTTACTGAATTTATATTGCCGCCTATTTGCCCACGGCGACTCAAGACGGCTTACAGAATATAAAACCACATTTAAATAAACAATAAAAACAAGCAAAAAGAATCAACTAAATTAATATAGTACAATAGAACAAAATCACCCCCAACTCCCACCCACCCCTCTGCCCTAGAGACACATGAGCCATTAGATGGGCTCCATCCTGCTCTGAGATCCCCAGGCCCACTGGCAGAAGCAGGTCTTCAGTGCCTTCCGGATGTCAACTCATAAAACATTTTGTATACACGTTTTAGTTGCCAACAGAAAGAAGGAAGTGGGAGGTGGAGTTTCAAAGAGCAGGCGGCAGTGTGGAATCGAAAGTACATTCCATTCATATTTTCTTCAAAGACTGATTAGATGACTGAAGCTTCTGCTGTGCAAAAATCTAATTGGAGAGCATGATTGATGACTCTTGGCTATGGACGTTTTTCGTTGGATGATACACTCAGGGGGTGGGGGGGACAGCAGGATCAAGGGTGACAGTGAATTCTGTGTCTCAGAGTTGGCTACGCCCAGGTTAGTGCCGGACGTAGAATGGTAGTTTCAAATAAATATTTTTTAGTTTTGGGAGTATGGCTCGAGGCTCATGATTTAATTGGAGTAACTGCCAGAATCCTGACACCGGAAGAGTATTAGAGAGGAGGCCATTCTAATCTCTGGGGGTTGGGAGGTGGTGTTCCAGGGAGAGGGAGCCACCACGGAGAAGGCCCTTCTTCTGGGTCCCACCAAGTGTATCTCCTTGGGGATGGGACCCGCAACATTCCCTCCCTGCTTCTTTGTTCTAATGGGTCAGGTAGATGTGACCGGCAAGAGACAGCCCCACCTTGGTAATTTGAAGACTTGTGGACTTCAACTACCACCTAATTCCTCAGCCAGCATGACTGGCTCCCCCAAAGACCCCAACTTTCTGTTGACATTCTGTTTTTTTTTTTCTCCTCCCCCCCTCCCCCTCCCCAGCCAGCTAAAGGACGCCGAGAGCCGGAATGTGGAACTGGAAGCTCAGATCAAAGGCTTGAAGGAGCAGATCGAAGGCATGAAAGCGACATCTCAGCAGGGCAAGTCTAGTGTTCCCCTGTAGACTCTTCCCCATCCTCATCAGCTCCCGGGGCAACTTGGGGCACTCCCAAAAGGACAGGGAGTCCTTGACTTATTGGTTTAGTGCAGAGGTCTCCTTTTAAGACCTGTGGACTTCCACTCCCAGAATTCCCCAGCCAGCTATGACCTGGGCTGGATGACATCATCAAGCAGGTGACATCACTGGGGCTTCAACCAGTTCCTTCTAGTACAGGGGTCCCCAAAGTTGGCCACTTTAAGACTGGTGGACTTCAACTCCCAGAATTCTCCGGCCGGAGAATTCTGGGAGTTGAAGTCCACCAGTCTTAAAGTGGCCAACTTTGGGGACCCCTGGTTAATGACCGTTCAAAGCAACAACAGCACTGAAAAGAGACTTGTGACCAGTTTTCCCACTAATGGCCACGGTAGCATCCCAGTGGCCACATGATCACATTAAAAATGCTTGGCAACTGGCATGTTATGCCCGCTGGTTGCACTTTCCCAGGTCACGTGGTCATCGTTTCTGAGTGTCGTGGTGGCCTAGCGATGAAGCTCATCGCCTCCTGTTTGGAAGGTTGAGAGGGTTCAATCCTAGGTAGTAGCAGATATTTCTCTCCCTGGACGCAAAGAAGAAGAAAAAATCTGCTCCTAACTCCGCATGGGTGTCAGGAAGGGCATCCGGGCAGTCAACGCTCAGCTCCATCCAGTTGCCCCGACTCTCCCCTGAATGACTTAAGGGGATGAGAGTCGTAAAAGGGAGTATGGGATCGTCGTTTCTACTTTCCCAGCCAAGCAACGTCAAGGGGCCAGAAGCCAGATTCGCTTAACGACCGCATGACTCACTTAACAACCGCAGTGATTTGCTTAATAACGGTGGCCAAAAAGCTCACCGTATATGGGAGGAAAATCCCCTCCATGTGAAGAGGATCCCTTAGCATGGGATGCGCGATGCTTTGGTGCTTTGGAGTGCAGTGACTGTCGCATGCCCGGCGCATTTGAGCATGGATGCATGTCCCGGCCCCCTGCCGAGAGGCCCTCGGCCCCACATTTTTCTTTTCCTTCCAGCTGCTTTTGGCTGGAGCCCATCCTGGCCCCCCAACCTCAGCCAGCCTTCCTTGCCCTGCGTGGAACGGCCAGCCCATGTAAGACTCTGCGGGGAGGGGGGGAAAAAAGGGGGACGGGATTTAGGAGGGAAGGAGACCCATTTGAGCTTTCTTTGCTGGGATTTTAGAGGGTTTGTGTGCCCCCTCCCTTTTCCTGGACTCTGCGCTCTTCCTTCCCCCGTGTGAACATTTTAACAGAGCCATCAGTTCTGTTGTGAACAGGAGAAAATGGCATGGAGGGGTTTTCTTTTCAAAAGGACTAGGAACTTGGTCTTGTGTACATTCTGCCAGGAATAGAGGCCACCAGGCGGGCGTTTCTCTTTCCCCCTCCCTTTCCCTGCCTCGTCGGTGGACGCTGCACCCCACTGGGGTTGACCTCTGCTTTCTCTTTTCAGCGAAGTGGCACCATGGCATCCCGGCTCTGTGAATACCCGCTGGTGGTACCTCTGTACCGGCACTTGCTGCTTTTTTCGAGGGTACGCACGCCGCTTCCTTTTCTCGGCTCCGAGCACGGTGCATGCCTTCAGCTCGTGGTGGGGTCTGTGTCCGTTTTCTACACTCCCTTTCCTCCTTCCTTCGTGGATAGAGAGTCTGGGGGCACCAGCAGAAGTTGGAAGCCCATCATCAGTCTGTGCCCCATACACTTGGGGTGCTCCTGTTGTGCCCTTGTGGGTCAGCCGGCCACAGGCAGAGGTTGTGAAGGCCTCTGCGGGCTTCTGAACCCAGGGAGGTTAAGAGTTCTGTCTCTACGTGATTGACTGGTCTCCTAGGCCAGGGGTCTCCAACCTTGGCAACTTTAAGACTTGTGGACTTCAACTCCCAGAATTCCTCAGCCAGCAAAGCTGGCTGAGGAATTCTAGCAGTTAAAAGTCCACAAGTCTTAAAGTTGAATTCTGGGAGTTGAAGTCCACAAGGCTTAAAAGTTGAATTCTGGGAGTTAAAAGTCCACAAGTCTTAAAGTTGAATTCTGGGAGTTGAAGTCCACAAGGCTTAAAAGTTGAATTCTGGGAGTGAAAAGTCCACAAGGCTTAAAGTTGATTTCTGGGAGTTGAAGTCCACAAGGCTTAAAGTTGAATTCTGGGAGTTGAAGTCCACAAGTCTTAAAAGTTGAATTCTGGGAGTTGAAGTCCACAAGGCTTAAAAGTTGAATTCTGGGAGTTAAAAGTCCACAAGTCTTAAAAGTTGAATTCTGGGAGTTGAAGTCCACAAGTCTTAAAAGTTGAATTCTGGGAGTGAAAAGTCCACAAGTCTTAAAGTTGAATTCTGGGAGTTAAAAGTCCACAAGGCTTAAAAGTTGAATTCTGGGAGTGAAAAGTCCACAAGGCTTAAAGTTGATTTCTGGGAGTTGAAGTCCACAAGGCTTAAAGTTGAATTCTGGGAGTTGAAGTCCACAAGTCTTAAAAGTTGAATTCTGGGAGTTGAAGTCCACAAGGCTTAAAAGTTGAATTCTGGGAGTTGAAGTCCACAAGTCTTAAAAGTTGAATTCTGGGAGTTGAAGTCCACAAGTCTTAAAAGTTGAATTCTGGGAGTTGAAGTCCACAAGTCTTAAAGTTGAATTCTGGGAGTTAAAAGTCCACAAGGCTTAAAGTTGAATTCTGGGAGTGAAAAGTCCACAAGTCTTAAAAGTTGAATTCTGGGAGTTGAAGTCCACAAGTCTTAAAGCTGAATTCTGGGAGTTGAAGTCCACAAGTCTTAAAGTTGAATTCTGGGAGTTGAAGTCCACAAGTCTTAAAAGTTGAATTCTGGGAGTTGAAGCCACAAGGCTTAAAGTTGCCAAGGTTGGAGACCCCTGTGCTAGGCTGCCTTCACTGCAGCTTTGTTCTGGCTTTAAGAATCTGGAGTCCAAAAATCGAGGAATTGTAAGATGGGCCAACTCACGAGTGTTGGGAGGGACCTTGGAGGTCTTCTAGTCCAACCCCCTTCCCAAGCAGGAGACCTTATACTGTTTTCAGACAAATGGTAGTCCAGTCTCTTCTGAAAAAAACTTGTCTTCCTAGATGGGGGTTGAAAAGCCCACCCAGTCCATCATTCTCTCCCCCACCCTCACACCAATATTCCACGGCCCCCGGACCTTATAACCTCTGACCCCGGAAGGAATATATTTAAGGAAGCTGACTTTGAAGCTGGCTGTTTGTGATACTCTCTGTGTCTTACAGAACTTTCTATCCATAAATGGTTCTCTCCTTCGTCCTTTCCACCAAAATTTCTCTCCCTCCCAGTAGTTTTACAAGTGTCTTCTCTGTGTTCCTCCACCCCCCTTCCATTTCTTTCTCAAGTTCAAAACTCTCCCAACATTTGCAAGTTTTTCTTTTTCAGAACGTGGCTGGAATGGATGGTTTGAGGTGGCTCTTCTAGCTATTTTGGCCAGCTTGAGTATAGACCTTTTCCTTTTAAGCATCCAGACACACCCCTTGCTCAAACTGGGCCGAGACGATTTGCAACCTGGGTCGTTCCCATTCAAACACGGGTATTCCTCCCTGTTTTAGCTTAGTTTATGGTCATTGCACATTGTACAATGAAATTAAATACCATCTTCAGTGCACTATACAGTAGAGTTCAGTATAGTTACTGCCCTGGGATAGAAGCTGTTTTTCAGCCTCTTTGTCCTTGTTTTTATTATTATCCTGTACCGTCTGCCGGATGGTAATACTTCAAAAAAAAAAAAGGTGCCCAGAATGAGATGGAACTTTGAGAATGTTTTGAACTTTCTGAAGGCAGCAGGAGCTCTAAAGCTCTTCCAAAGAGGGGAAGAGGGGAGAGGGCAGCCAAGGATCCTCTGGGCAATGACGTTCACCCTCCGGAGTGCCATCCTATCTGCCACTGAGCAATTGGCAAACCATAGAAAGGTGCATTAAGTTAAAATACTCTCTATGGTGCAGCGGTAGAAGGTCACCAGCAATTTTCCATTCAGCTGTTGTTTTCTGAGAAGCCTCAGGTAATATAATCTCTGCTGGGCCCTTTTGACCAGGGCTACAATGTGGGCACCTCCAGGTCAGGTCCTCTTTTTGGGTAACACCCAGAAAAACCTAAAACTGGCCACTTGCTCCACTCGGTCTCCAATCCCAACGAAAGTGTGTCTCAGCCGCCCAGAGCCTGGGGATTTAAGAAGCGGACCTCAGATCTTTCCCCTGGACACCCGCACGGACTGCCATTCTCTGACCGGGAGGGGTGGGATGGGGGTCTCTGCAATCCCAATTTCTTTCAGCTCACCCCCCCCCCCCCACAACAGAGGGCGCTTTGGAGGCCTGGCATCTTGACCAGTTTGCATTCCCTCCCCAGGTACGTAGGCCCTGCATCGTCCACGTGGGATACCTGCTGTTGTGCACCGGTGGGCACGGGTTGGAGGTCTCCAACTGGGGCCAAGCAGATACAGTTTGAACCCGGCCGGGTTCGGAAGAGTCGGGCACACCGGCCACTTGCAAGCCTAAAGACGGGAGGGGAGGGGGGGCAACCTCCTTTGATGGGAGGACTGGCTTGAGCCAAGATGGCAAGGCCAGGCCAGGCCCCGGAGGTCCAGCTGCCCCCCTGGTTCTCTCCCGGGGGGGGACGGGGGCTTCCTTTGCTTCGAGACCACCCACCCGCCATCTCCACGGAGGAAGCCAGGGGAAGCAGCAGGAGCCGAAGATGCAATCCGGGGATCCTGCTTTTCTAAGCATCTTTGCACTCACTACAGACCCTCCTCTAGAAACACACACACACACACACACACACCCAAAACTATCTTGGACGGCACTTTGCGCTGGAAACGCACATCGTTCCCCAAAGGGGCACCTCCTCCCAAGAGTTTGAGATGAAGCCGGCGTGCCGAAAACGCTTCGTCCAGGACGCTGCAAAGAATTTTGAGATTCTTCCTGTGACTTTTGCTGTTCTGCTCAATCACGGGGCTCGTTTCTGCGACCGGTGCCCCTGTGGGAGATGAGGGTCGGAAGGGCCCTTGGGCAGGAGGAAGGCACCCCCCCTCCTACCTTCCTCGGTGACCTGTGAGAAGCAAACCACTCCCCAGTGAGAAGGAAGGAGACGGTGCCCATCCTGGTGGGCTGGCAGAGCCCGACTCTTTAAGAATGAACCCAATGGTGCACCCGCCAGCTGCAATCTCTGCCTTCCGGTTGTGCTTTGAAGGCCACAAGCAACACCCCTCCCCCAAGGCCTTAAGGTGCCCATAGACTCTGCACTTCTCCACCTTTGAAAGCAGCCGGCAGCTTCCACTCAGTAGCCCTCCGGGGTTCCACTCACCCACCCTTTTGTAAGTTATTTCAATTGGTGAGGAGGGGGGAGCGTGGCAGCCCTTCCTGCCTCAAAGCAGGAGGCCCCCTTCTCTGGTCCCCGTGTGCTGGACAAGCGTGCATGCGTGTGTATGTCAAACAAAAGCGCACGGAAGCCCAACGGAGCTTATTGGAGAGGTGGGGGGGCATAGCGCTAGTTTAAGGCTTCCTCACTTGAGCCCCTCTGGGTTTGTCTCTGCCACCTTCCACGCCCCCCCCTCCCCCCAATATTTATTATTCCTCCCTCCTTGGCTGTGAGGCGGTGCATTGGCTGCGCGCATGGAGGGCGCACTGTTACCGTCTGAGGAGGGAGGCGTCTGTCTCTCTTGGTTTTCCGGCAGGAATAAAGTCGGGATTATTTCCTGGTCTTTGTGGGATGGTTGCGCTGGAAGGAGAATCTTTAGTAGGACGTTGCACCTGGAACTGAGTGGGAAAGGAGGGGCGGGAGCGCCCGGTGCGTTGTGAGAGGGCACAGGTGCGCACACAGATACCTGTGGGAGGAATCCAGCGCAAGCACCTGGGTTCCCACAATCCCCTCCCACCAGGCCTTTCCCCCTTTTGCAGGTTTAGTCCTTCGACTTATAACAGTTCATTTAGTGACCGTTCGAATTTACAGCAGCCCTGGAAAGCCCCTTGGGACCCATTTCCACTCTTACGACCGTCATAGCAGCCCTGGGGCCACATGATCAGAATCCAGGCGCTTGGCCACTGGCTCACTTTGCGGCATCCCCGAGGGTCCCGTGATCTCTCCACACACACCATTTTTTTGCAACCAAATTCGACAGGGGAAGCCAGATCCACTTTTGACAACCAGGTGGCTAAGCTTAAAAATCGCGCAGCGATTCGCTTTAACAGACCGCGGCGAGGAAAGTTGTACGAGGGAGCAAAAAGTTCACTTCTAACCTCGGTCTTGCTCGGTGAGAGACATTCGGGGGGTGTCCGTCGTGGGTGTTAAGTCGAGGATTACCTCTCAAATTTGATTTTTTTTTTTTTTGCAAGCCTGCCCCCCCTCCCGCTCTCTTCCCCCCCACCCCCCCAATCGCGCCCCCAAATCCCCTGCCGTCAAATCAACAGTCCTCGGGTGGGGAGTCTTGAGCTGCGAAAATGTTGGTCTCTTTAGTATAAATAGGCATTCACCATTTCTATAATTTAAACGCTTTTTCAGACACGACAGTAACAAACGTTTAGAGCAGGTAGTAGTAAAGTTAACGAAAGGCACCGGGGGGGGTGAGACGGGACAGAGGGAGGAACAGCGTTGCTGTCGGCAGTTTCCAGATGTGGTTTTCTTTGGAGGGGGGAAGGAAGGCAAAAAGATGGAGGGAGGGGAGATCTTGGCTGCCAGACACCAGCTGGCTTCTTACAGAGGTCACAGGGGGCAGACATGCATAGGGGGGAGAGGGGGAGGTCAGGGAAAAGAAGAAGGAAAAGCAAATTAATACTGTCTTTTTGTCCATCCCGCTGCAAAGAATCCAAGTGGAACTGATGGGGGGAATGTAAGTTCCTTCCTTCCTCACTTCCAGATGAAGCAGAGGGGGGTCCGCAGTTGTATGGCTTTTTAATCCTGGGGGAAGAAGAGACACTCCTGTCGTTGTGTTCGGTCCTCCGTTCACCCTGGGGGTGGGTGGGTGGGTGGGTGTCTTCGATCGGCTGGGCTGAATTTTGCAACCCGCAGAGCCCGAAAGGGGCCCTGAACGAAGCCGACGGCGTTGCGAACGATCCCTTGTTGGGTATGGGAATTGTGCCGAGCATTCGCACACACAAACCCTGGTCAACTCGAACGAATGCAGAGCTTTGGCCCGAGCAAGGAAATTGCCAGCGATGAAACAGACCCACAAAACATTCCCGGGATCTCAAGGGATACCCCACTCCTCCCACGATCGACTGGGCTTTCAGGAATCGGTCCTACCAGGTGAATTTTCCTACGGCTTCATCAAAATGCTGGGGGTTTCTTCCCCCACCCCTGCTTGGGTATCAGCACAATCAGATGGAGCATGATTTGAATACTCCAAAGCGCAGCTCGGACTGCGCATAACCTACAAAGTCGACAGAGGAGACAAGTTATACAGAGAGAGTGTCGCTTCCCACGGAGACTTACAGGACTTACAGCTAAGCTGGCTGGGGAATTCTGGGAGGTGAAATCCACACGACTTCAAGTGACCAAGGTGGAGAACGTTGCTCTAATGCAGGGGTGGATCGACTCCAGAATTCCCCACTTGGCCACTGGGAGTTGAAGCCTGGGCCAGGACTTCAACTCCCTTGGCAAGAAGATTTGGACTTCCACTCCAGCATCTTTTGCTGGAGGAGGAGGAATTCTGGGAGTGGAAGTCCTCCAGGCTTAAAGTGGCCAAGGTTGGACACCCTGCTCTAATGCACAGGGTCTTCCAACTTGGCAGAGTTTTAAGACTTGTGGACTTCAGCTCCCAGAATTCCTTAGCTAACCTGACTGGAGGAGGAATTCTGGGAATTGACGCCCAAGAAGTCTTAAACTTGCCAAGTTTGGGGACCCCTGCTCTAATGGGCACCCAACAATTCAATGGGGCATCTGTAGAAATGCTATTCATTTATACCTCACTGCTGTCTTATATAGCCGCTAAATGTAAGCCAAGCTCTTTATTTTTTTTCTTCTCACTGATCAAGTCCACTGGGAAGCTTAAAACTGGTTAAAAATCGGCACCGTGGCAACCAACCCGATTCAAAGCCAACCAAAATATGCGTCTCTCAAAGGAAAGATCCTTGATGGAAACAACGAACATATTTTGACATTTATAATCACCCATAATGCAATTCCAGCTTCTCTCTCTCTAAATAAAAAGACGCCAAGACTATCCCTTAATTGTCCACAGGCCCAAAACATAGTCGGGATGTTTTTCAGACTTCGTGCTAAATTTAAAACGCCTTTTAAAACATGTTTTGGTTTGGCTCTGAATCTTGTTTTTGGAGCAGCTGGGTTGGGAAACCTTCCTCGTTGGCCTTATGCAACCCCGGCTTAAAATCTGGCTCAGGCTGAGCAAGCTGAGAGCCAACGAGAATTCAACGTCTTGTTCTGTCGTTTCCTGGGCAACTTTAAGAAGTTTAGACTCTCGACTCCCAGAATGCATCCTGGGGCTGGGGAATTCTGGGGGGGTTGGAAGCCTATTCATCTTTAAAAGTTCCTGAGGTTGGAAAATACAGCTTTACTGACTTAAATAACCAACCCAGGAACGTGACTACCTAGCAATCAAGGAGAGTCTTTGTAGCTCAGGGTTGAAACGAGGGGGTCTCTGGGCTTTCTTGCAGACGTTCCATGACCCAACTAGGCAACATCATCAGTAGCTGGTAAGGAGGGAGGTTTGCTCACCAAACCCCACTCCTTACTACCACTGGTGTTGTCTAGTTTGGGTCATGAAACGTCTGCAAGAAAACCACCATGCCGAGAGAGCACCAAGGGCCCCTCATGACCACGTAACCTTGACCAGCGTTCCCGAAAGACCAAGACTGTCTGGACTAGTCGGTCACGTCAAGAGGGAGGACCGTAGCTCTAGAAGCCAGGATTTGCCAGGAACCATCCTAAATATTTACTTTTTGTGACCAAAAAGAACTTCCCCAGGAGGTGAACCTCTGAACCTAAGCTAAACAAAGTAAGCAACTGACCGGACAAGCGTCAGATGCTGCAGCTACGTAGTCTAGAGCAGGGTCTCCTACCTTGGCCAGTTTAAGCCTGGAGGACTTCAACTCCCAGAATTCCCAGCCATAGGTCCAGGCCCAACAGGTCAGAGAGATTCGATGATTAAGCCAGGGGTCTCCGACCTAGGCCACTTTTAAGACTTGTGGACTGCAACTCCCAGAATCCCTCAGCCAGCCAGGAATGATAGAGTTGGAAGAGGCAAGAAGGATGATCTAAGTCAGGGGTCTCCAACCTTAGCCACTTTAAGACTTGTGGACTTCAACTCCCAGAATCCCTCAGCCAGCCAGGAATGATAGAGTTGGAAGAGGCAAGAAGGATGATCTAAGTCAGGGGTCTCCAACCTTGGCCACTTTTAAGACTTGTGGACTGCAACTCCCAGAATCAGCTCAGCAAGCCAGGAATGATAGAGTTGGAAGAGGCAAGAAGGATGATCTGTCAGGGTAGTCTCCAATCTTAGCTACTTTGGAGACTTGCTGGACTGTGTCTAACTCCCAGAATCTCCTCAGCCAGCAACTTCTGGGAGTTGAAGCCCACACCTCTTCAAGTGGCCGAGAAGCATCGGCCTGGATGGAGTTTCATTAAAGGTTGCGGAACCGGTCTACGCAAATCAACAGTGTGGATGTGCTGGGATCGCCAATGCGTAACGGTCAGCAATGACCCCAAAAAAATGTGTCGGAGAGAAAGAATCAAATGTGGCCAGAAATTGCCGGTCCCGAGACCCACCCACCCCTGGCGTGAGTGGGATGGAGAAAGGAGCGGAATCGGTGGATGAAATACTCCTTGAGAAACATCAGGTCGTCGCCCACGGCTGTTGCGGTACGAGGACCAACCGATGGGCAGAAAAACTCCCATTTTGCTTTGGAGGGGACCGAGAGGGAGGCAGGAAACGGAAGGCGAGGCCCCGCCACACAACAAAGGACGCCGGAAACAACGGATGGCAAGAATTCCCTGGCAGCATCGCGCTGGATCTCAAAAGGTTTGTAAGCAGTGTCTTTTAGGAGCGTCCGCGGAGGAAGTCCGAGAGAGAACCCTCTGCCGGACAAGAGGTACGATGGCTACCTCCGGTCGGCAGAAATACTGGAACTTTCTGTGCAAAAACGGGATTAAAGCAGAGGGGAAGGAGGGAAGGGAGGGGAAAGAAAAGGACGGTTACACGCAGCAGGGAGTGATGGTCATCTACCCTGTACAAAAACTTTCCTTCTGGGAGGGTTTTCTCCCCCCTAAGCAGCCAGGAAGATGGGAGTTAGGGATAGGCTGGGCTGGGTCAAAGAGCAACCCGAATTTCTGTCTGGATGGAAGGGGGGAAAGGGGGGAGGACAGGATAGCTCAGTTCACCTTTGTGCAAAATCAGCCCCTCCAAGCACCCTGTGCTCAAACCTCAACATTAAATAAAAGAGTTTGTTAATTAATACTTTTAAATAGCGGAGAGGCCGCCGTTCATCCTGCACTAACGTCGTCGGCCTCGAGAGGTTAACGGTTAAGGATTCCAACTTGCCACACAGTCAGGTTTCACAGGCGAGGGAGGGAGCGGGGGAGAGAGACAACCTGTACACACGTTGAAAATGTCAGAAAACTTTTCCCGTCTTGGTCACGTTTGCTGCGTGGAGCGAAGGAACCGGAATCAGTTCCAATCCAGTATCCAAGCCGAGCGTTGAGTTAGTGCCGCTTACACGATTGTGCCGCTGGGAGAGCCCCCGTTCTGGGAATTCAGGATCTGAAAAAAAAAAATCAAAAGGTGAGGGCAGGGTTTAAATATCCACGTGGCTAGTTATGTTCTAACCAGACTCCCTGAGACCATAATTAATCACACGCTTAGTCCCAACAACTCTCTTTTTATTTCAATGCTGGGAATTATGTTCATTCCCAGCCATGAGTCCCCCAAACAGTTCCTCGAGATAAGCACCCACTTTTCTCTCCTTCGAATGGCTGCCAACAACTGAAGTGCTAAATTAACTGTAAAAAGCTAAACTGAATACAAAGTCCCCACAGAGCTTTAAGGTTTAATCCGAACAGAGTGGACAAAGTTGCTTCCTGCAAAGGTCCCTGTCCCTTTGCTCCTCCTCTATGTCTTATGGGAGGGCCAATCATCTCCAAGCCTTACTCCCAAGTTGCCCCTTTTGTCCCAGCTGCTCTTGCCTTCTGGCAGCTCTGTGCATGCGTGCACTGGGAACAGGCTCCCCTGGTTCCTCTTCCTCGCTGCTGCCAGACTCCAGAGGCTCCAGAGTCAGCACCCCACTCCCAGATGGCCCTGGCCCCATCTCTGCATTGGATGCAGGACCCTCGTCCGAGTCCTCCCCAAACTCCCGACTGGCCCATGTTCCTCCCCACTGTCTGACTCTGCTGCCATCTCCACAGGGTGACGGATGACCACAAGTTAGTCCTGTGGGGTGAATCCGCAGAGGTGAAATTAGTCTGAGCTGGTCATCGGTGCTTCCTACCTACCAATTAATCATGTCACATCTTCCTTCTGGCCTGCGATTCTGGCCTTTTACAGTTAACCAAGCCATCGCTCTCTGCTTATCTACCTGGATCTGCCCCGGGACAGGCTTACAGGATCTAGTGGTCACCGGCTCCACCAGCTGGCTAAGGCAGAGCGGATCTCTGGCTGGAGAATAAAGGCTAAATAAACCCAGGAATGCAACTAGAAATAAAGAGAAGTCAGATTTGCACAGGAGGGAACCTCAAGGGCATCTTAAAGCAGCAGGAACCAAGTACAGAAGAAGAGAATATTCCTAGGTCAGGGCTGAACGTGGTATCAGGGCACTGATGATGTTATCTAGTTTGGTCATGAAACGTCCGCAAGGAAAGAACTGGGCCCAGAGAGCACTAAGGACCCCACAGTCCTCCTCCTCCTCCTCCTCTCCCTCCTCCTTAAAGGTAAAGGTTCCTCTTGGACATCCGTGCTAGTCGTTCCCGGGTCTAGGGGGCGCTGCTCATCTCTGTTACGAAGCCGAAGAGCCACGCTGTCCGAAGATGTTTCCGTGGTCACGTGGCCGGCAGGACTAAACGCCGAAGGCGCCTGGAATGCTGTTACCTTCCCACCAAAGTGGTCCCTATTTTTCTACTTGCATTTTTTAAAATATGCTTTTGAACTGCTCGGTTGGCAGAAGCTGAGACAAGGAATGGGAGCTCACTCCGTTCTGTGGTGCTGGGGATTCAAACCGCTGAACTGCCGAGCTTTCCTATCGACAAGCTCAGTGTCTTGGTCCCTGAGCCACCGCGTCTCACGTCCTCCTCATGGAATCTCAAATTACAGGTAGCCCTCACAATTATTCATTTAGTGACCCTTTGAAGTTACACCAGCACGGAACAGAGTGACTTACGACACAACCGTTGCGGTTGTCAAAATTCTTGACGCTTGGCAACCGGCATGTATTATTTATGTCCTGGGGCTCACACAGTCGCTATGTGTGACCCTTCCCAGTCGTCTTTCGAAAAACAAAGTCAATGAGCGGAAACCGGATTTGCTTATTGATTGTGGGATTCAGTTAACCACTGTGGCCAGAAAGGTCATAAAGGGAGGCATGGCTCACTCCACAATTCCCTTGCTTAGCAACAGAAATTCTGAACTCGACTGTGGTCGTACTTCAAGAGCTACACTGGAAGAAGCCTCACCTACTGAAGAGTGCTGGCCAATCCCAGCTCAAACACTGAATAGCCCTTAGACTTATATACCACTTCACGGTGATTTCCAGCCCCCTCTAAGCGGTTTAGAGTCAGCAAATTGCCCCCCAAAAATCTGGGCCCTCATTTTACCCACCTCGGAAGGATGGGAGGCTGAGTCCAACCTTTAGCCAGTCAGGATCAAACTGCTGGCAGTGGGCAGAATTAGCCAGCAATACTCCATTCTAACCACTGTCTAACCAGGGCTCACCCTCCCTCCCTCCATCTTCCTTCCTTCCTTAGCACTTAGCAATAGCACTTATATAACGCTTCACAGGGCTTTTACAGCCCTAAGAGGTTTACAGAGTCAGCCTTTTGCCCTCAATAATCTGGGTCCTCATTTTATAGACCTCGCAAGGATGGGAAGGCTGAGTCAACCTGAAGCTGGTCAGAATCGAACTGCTTCGAACTGCTGTCAGTGGGCCGAGTCAGCCTGCAATGCTGCATCCTAACCCCTGCAGCCACCAGGGCTCTTCCCCTCTTGAAGGAGACGTCTAAGCGATGAGTAACCCAGCCGGAGAGAGCCGCCATGCCCACTTACCGCCTTGCCTGGCCTGGCCCAGGTGCAGATCAGGCCTTCCTGGCAGGCGGTGATAATACAGTCCTCCAGGAAAAGCAAGACCGTCAGCCGCTCGTGGGCGATCTTCTTGCACACCAGGGGCTCCAGCAGGGGCACCTCGTGGATGCGGGGGCACAGGGCCGTGCCCAACACCTTGGCTGTGTCCAGCTTGCTCTTGGGCACCACGTTCAGCTTGTCGCTGCTCTTGCTGATGTTGCCCAGGCTGTGGTAACGTTTGTGCTCTTTCTCCGCGTTCTTGTCCCTCCGCTCCTGCAGGGTGAGGGTGGCGAACTTGCCGATGCTGAAGGGCACCGTCCCGTCCGCCGCGTGGCTTTTGGCAGCGCCGGTGACGGCCGGGTGGGGCAGGCTGTTGGAGCGGGAGAGGGAGCGGGGGAGCGGGCCCCCTCCGCCGCCCGACTCGGCGGCCAGGTTGCTTCCCCCGCTGCCTGAGGGAGGGATGCCGGCGCCGAAGGCGTTGGTGAGCGTTCGGGTGCGGGTCAGCAGCGGGTGGGGGTACAGGACGTCTTCCGTCAGGTCCCAGAGGCAGAACTGGGTGTCCTGCCCGGCGGAGCCGAAGCGGTAGGTGACCGAGGGGGTGCTTTTGGCGCTGTGCTTGGACAGGTGGGAGAGAGTGCTGCTGGTCCTCACCCGCCCAAACTCGGACGGATCCTGGAGGTCCTCGTCGCTGCCGCTCAGCTCCCCGCTCTCCTCGTCCTCCGTGCTGGTGGTGTAGGGGTCGAAGGCCACCGCGTTGACCCAGGACTTGTGGCCGTGGCCCCGGGCGATGACCCGTCCCTCCGCAAAGGACCACACCGTGACCAGGTCGTCCTCGCCCCCCGTGACGACGTAGCGCCCGTCGGGGCTCCAGCAGACGCACAGCAGCCCCCCAAAGTAGCTCTTCATCATGCCCTGCAGCAGCATGGAGTCGAAGTGGAAGACGCGCAGGCAGCCGTCCTGGCTGACGCACGCCAGGTAGCGCCCGTCGGGCGAGAAGGCAAACTCGTTGAGGGCCCCTTCGCCCACCGCCCACTTCAGCAGGGGGTTCCGGGCGTTCTTGCTCTTGCAGGCGTAAACCGTGAAGCCCTCGCCCTGCTTAAGGAGGGTGTACTGGGGGGCGGCCGAGACGCAGGGCTGCTCCACGTTGTACAGGTACAGGTGGCCGCTGGCGTGGGAGGCCAGGAAGAGGCTCTCCGACTCGGGGATCCACTTCACGAAGGTGACCTTGGACTTGTCGATGAGCCTCTGGGGGAAATTGGGGGGTGGTGGTGGAGAGAGACAGAAACAAAAGGTGAAAAAGACCCTCAGGGGCCTCTCAGCCCCCCACCCCAATTGCAGGCAAATTCTGAGCACGCCCGAAAAAAATCCAGCCCATTCCGTATTCCTGAAAGGGACCCCGATTGCTAGACAGAGGTCATCTAGAACAAGGGTCTTCAAACTGGACAGCTTTAAGGCTTGTGGGCTTCAACTCCCCAAATTCCTCCATGTTAGCTCCGGAATTCTGGGAGTTGAAGTCCACGAGCCTTAAATTTGCCAAGTTGGAAGGCCTTTGCTCTACAGAATTTAAGGCCAAGCATCTTTGCTACCTTTAATTTTTAAAAAAAATCCTACAATGGCTTCCTTGAACCCCAATATTTGAAACAATTTGGAAATCCCAAATTGAACGGCTGAGAGCTGCCAATACTCATGCCAAGGGGGAGAAATTAAAAATGCTTCCAAATAGGAAGGTTTGTGTGTGATTGTGTGTCCCTGGCTGCTGCTCTTGACTTTTGTCTAAATCTGAGGTCTCCAAACTTGGCAACTTTTAAGGCTTGTGGACTTCAACTCCCAGGATTCCTCCGCCAGTCAGGTTAGTTCAGGAATTCTGGGAGTTGAAGTCCACAAGCCTTAAAACTTGCCAAGTTTGGAGACCCCTGATCTCGGCGAATAACTCTGGGCAGCTTACAATCCCCCCAAAAAGACATTACAAATTAAGAACCTTTCAAAACAATAATAAAGACAGAGCAAAAGCACAAAAAACATCCAGATTGTCCCGAATGCCTGCTTCGCGTGGGGAGTTTTGTAAATCTAAGCCAGCATCCGAGAGATGGGATGGATTGGAGCGCCTACTGGATCCGTCCCTGGAAACCACTCCCTGCAGGAAAAGGCGACCCCATTTTAAGTCTCAGAACAGCCAGGAGATCGCAAGGCACCATGCAAATTTGAGGGTTAATTGCTGCACGATTCCACCCACAGAGCTCAAGCTTTGAGTCATCTTTCTGTCAAAGCTGCAAAACCACAAGCCGTACGGTCTGAGAAGGGCTGCAATAAAGCTGCCGCTTGATTAATCTGCTAATTACAATCAGTAGTGGGAGGAAGTCATTAAGTAGAGACTGAAAACAGGGGAGACTTTCCCAGATATTCAGCTCTAGAAGTTGCATAAATCCCAAGCAAGCGGCAGCCAGAAATGTGGGAAACGACAGTCTCTGATTCGGAGATCCAGAAGCTATTTTAGCTGCCTGATCCCACTGAACGGAGCCGGGCTGAGCCGAAAGATCCCCAGGTTGGTGGTTTCCTTGCAGGCATTTCACGATCCAGCTAGGTAACATCACCAGTGCTAGAAGGGAGCGGGGTTTGTTTATTTATACTGGCTTGCCCTGTAAGTGTTGGTAGAAATGTTTTCTTGGTAGTTTCCTCGATTATTCTGTGTTTACTGTTTGAGTTGGTAGTTCTTTGGTTGAGGTATTGTTTACTGCTTGATGGGTGGTCTGGTGTTGATTTTGGCGTTAATCTCTGCTCATCTAAGTGTTGATAAACAATCATTACCAACAATAGTAAGCCATAGCCAAATCAAGGCACCACTAAGAATACTTCTACCAATACTGACAGAGCAAGGCACTGCATATAAAAAGAAAGCAAACCCCATTCCCTCCTAGCACTGATGATGTTACCTAGCTGGGTCATGAAACGTCTGCAAGAAAACCTCCAAGCTCAGAGAACACCAAGGACCCCAGAGACGATCTCCTCCTCCTCCTCCTCTTCCTTCTTCTCTTCCCCTGCACACTCCCTTCTAGCACTGACGTTGTTACCTAGTTGGGCCATGAAACGTCTGCAAGAAACTACCAAGCTCAGAGAGCATCTGGGACCCCTCAATCCTCCTCTTTCTCCTACCCACAATCCCCACTCCCTTCTAGGACGGATGTTGTTACCTAGTTGGGTCATGAAACGTCTGCATGGACACCAAGCTCAGGGAGCACCAAGGACCCTCCAATTCCACCCTGAGCTACAAAGACCGTCTTCTGTAAGTCAGCCATGCTCCCCTGGACTCACCTCCTCATTAAATAGCTTACTGGTATCTTTCTTGATGAGATCCAAGTATTGCACTTGCCCAGCTGAGAAGCCAACCAAGAGGGAGATGCTTTCGGAAGCCGCCGTGAACTGGTTGAAGTCATGGCAGGTGGGCTGCGTCCCCTTATAGATCCGCTTGTCGATGGGTTTCTTCAGATCGATGGACTGGGAAGGTCACGAAAGACGAGAGATATTTAAAAAGCAAGAGGCCAGGAGCTCACATTAAAGAAAGCTGGTCTCTGGCTGGTCCTTTTTATAGCAGCCATGAATAATTCAGGCTTGCCCACTGTCAGTCCAAAAATTTAGATTCCCTATTTTGACTGTTATTAATGAAAGAGTTCTTTATTGGCCAAAAAAGCCCCCACTGGAGGTTCCAATTTGGGGGAAGCTTCCTTGCCAGGGGTCAGTGGAGATTCTCAGTCCTCCCGGTCATGGTTGTCCCAAAGGGCTTTTTCCCCAAAAGGAAACTTGGACCTTCCTGGAATTTTCCCCCTTTGAACTGAAGCAAATCCCAAATCCTTCTGGCCTCCATCTGCCCCCACCCCAGTGACCCCTCCAGCCCCCACTCCCACCCCCCAGCCCTGGATCTCCCTCTCCGCCCCCCCACTGCCCCCCCCCCTGGGCAATTCTGCTTTGCCTTTTCTTGGCCCAAACCTTCCAGCTTTGCCCATCCTCCACATGGACTCTCCCCTCCAGGGTCTCCCCAAATCCTTCTGGCATCCCCCCCATTGCCTCCATCCACCCCCACCCCGATCTCTCCCCCCCCAGCCCCCTCCAACTGCTGGGGGCTCCCCAAGTCCTCCTTGCACCCCACACCTGGGTGCCTCCCCCCAGCCCCATCTCAGTGTCCATTCCCACCCCACCCCACCTGCTGCCCCCACCCTCCCTGGGCAGTTCTGCTTTGCTTCTTCTGGGCTGAGACCTTGTAGCTTTGGCAAGTGGATTCTCCCCTCCCGGGTCTCCCCAAATCCTCCATACACCCCCCACCCTGGATCTCCCCCTCCCCCCTCCAGCCTCGGATCTCCCCTCCAGCCCCTCCGACTGCTGTCCCCGCCCTTCCCGGACCCCCAAATCCTCCTTGCACCCCCTTTCCCCCCACCTCAGGGGAACCCCACCCAGCGCCCCTCCCCGGGGCTCACCCTTCTTCCCCGTCCGGCGGCGCCCGCGGAGCCCGAGTAGAAGTAGAGCTCCCGGCCCAGGTTGAAGCAGACGCGGCTCCGCTCAGGCGCCCGGGCCGCCCGCCTCTCCGTCCGCGCAGGGCTCGCCTCCCCCGGCCAGGCCCAGCCGCACCAGCGAGAGCCGCACCGGCGGCAGCGACGGGGCAGGCGGCGCGGGGGCTCCGGCGGGGGGCGGCAGGGGCGGCGGCGGGGCCGGGGTGGCGGCGGCGGGCGGGGCTCCGGGGGCGGCGGCGGGTCGGGCGCGCGGCTCGGGGCCGCCCAGCAGCCGGTAGGAGCCCTCGCGGGTGCGGAACTGGCTCTTGATCTCGTGCGGCGGCGCCTGCGGGGGCGGCGGGGGCGGGGGCAGCCTCCGTCCGGGGCCGGCGCCGGGGAGCCACCGCCGCCGCCATCTTCCCTCCGGCCCGGCCGCCGCCTCCCGGAAGTTGCGACCCCGCGCTCGCCTCCGCGCCGGAAGTCGCGCGGAGGCGAGGCGAGGTCCAGGCGGGAGACGAGGGAGCGGGACGTTGCCGAGCAACGGCTGGGCCGGGCCACCCGGGGAGGAGGCGGGGCGGAGGTCGCCTTGGCAACGATTTAAAAGAGCTGGAGGCTGCGCCCGGCTGCCTGGGCGGAGCTCTCTCTGCGCAGGCGCCGCCCATAGCATGGGAGTCTCCGGCCTGGGCTACTTTTTTTATCGCTTCAGGTTCACTGGAGGTCATCTAGTCTAGCCCCCTGCTGAAGCAGGGCGACCCTAAGACCATTTCAGACAAATGACTTGTCCAATCTCTTCTTAATAACCTCCAGTGTTGGAGCAGCCACAACTTCTGGGGAGCAAGTCGTTCCACAGGTTAATTGTTTCAAGAGTCTGGAAGTTTCTCCTCCTCAGTTCCAGGTTGCTTCTCTCCTTGATGGGTTTTCCACCCGTCCGCTTCTTGTCCTCTTTTTCCCCTCAAATATTGGGAAGGCTGCTATCACTAGAGATACCAGCAACGGTTCTTCCCATGTTTTACTCTCCCCTGTTGCTTTTCTTTTACATTGTTTCCAAAGTCTCAACATCGTTTTTGCAAAACTGTTTGCAAAAATGCCTGTTTATGTAAGCAATAGCTTTATATATTTTCATGGTTTATATATTATATATTTTATACATATTATATATTTTTATGGTTTATATATTATATACATATTATATATTTTTATGGTTTATATATTTATGTTTATGGAAGGGTTGAGCCCGGTGGGATTTGAA
Source organism: Notechis scutatus (assembly GCF_049901735.1). Classification (NCBI taxonomy): domain Eukaryota; kingdom Metazoa; phylum Chordata; class Lepidosauria; order Squamata; family Elapidae; genus Notechis; species Notechis scutatus. The sequence goes on along the minus strand of NC_142016.1, from coordinate 25,733,329 downwards.
CTGGCGAAGTGCAGGCAGCTGGAGCACTCTAACCACTGCACCACCACGGCTCGTGTTCAAGCGTTTGCTCTTGGCTCATACCAAGGATTACATTAGCCTTTCTGGCAGCTGCTGCAGATTTCTGGCTCCTGTTGAAGCAATTAAGGCTCCATCTCCCAGTGACTGTTCTGAAGCCAGGTTTCACCTAAATCTCCATTTACATCAGGGTCTCAACCTTGGCCACTTTAAACCTGGAGGACTTCAACTCCCAGAATTCCCCAGCCAGCTTTGCTGGCTGGGGAATTCTGGGAGTTGAAGTCCTCCAGGCTTAAAGTGGCCAAGGTTGGAGACCCCTGATTTACACCTTTGCTTTTTCCTGCCTGGGTGTAGAATCTTGCTTTTCTCTGCATGAAATTCCATGGATAGGGCCCATCGGTCAAGCCTGTCAATCTCATTGTACGCATGTTGTAAAGGTAAATGATAATCAAGACTTCAACCCTCGGCTGGCTGGGGAATTCTGGGAGTGGAAGTCCACACAAGTTGCAAAGTTGCTGAGGTTGGAGACCCCCTGGGCAAAAGCAGGAATCCTCCCCCCCCCCCCCGCCCACCCCTCAGTTTGCCTGCATGGAGAGCCTCCCCCCGTTGCTGGTAGGAAAGTGGCTGGACTCTTTGGGGGGGGGGGGGGGCTTCCCTCTGCAGAAAGCACACCAGGGCCAGGAAGGGTAGGGGAGATGCTTTATTGGGAAGGCAGAGAGACCCCTATTTCCCGTCCTCCCACCCATCCAGCCCCTCCCCCCATCAGCTCTCCATCTTCTCCTCTTCCTCAGTGGCGGGCTTGGATGGCGCTGCCGGGGGTTCCTCCGAAGGGCTGGCTGAGACGGCCTCTGCTGCTGCTTGGCTGTCTGTCTTAGCCGGCTCGTCTGGGACAGGGGTGGGCTGGGCTGGGGCCGGGGCAGGGGTCTTGCTGGAAGACCCCTCGTCTGAGCTGCTTCCGCCACCGCCGCCGCCCGCTTCCTTGCTGAGCAGCTCCTGCAGGAAAGTGAGGCGACATCCATCAGACTCAGAACTGGATGTGGGGAAAAAATCCACTGGAAGCCAAGCGGGGAATTTCAGACAAAATGTTTGGTTTGGGGCCAAATAGGAGCCCGAAGAAGGAACCTGGTTTTGGGCTGGGAAACGGTGTGATGACGGCAGCCAGAATCGGAGTCAAAGGGGGCAACTGTTTTCCCTGAGGACAGCAAGAACCTCCCAACCCCAAGAATTCAGTATATTCCATTAAAAGAGCCAGGTTTGGTCTAGTGGTTAAGGCACCAGGCTAGAAAGCAGGAGGTGTAGTGAGTTGTAGTTTGGACTTAGCCATGAAAGCCGGCTGAGTGACTTTGGACCGATCACCAGGAGGCTGGGAGTTCTAGTCCTGCCTTAGGCACCAAAGCCAGCTGAGTGATTTTGGGCCGATCGCCAGGAGGCTGGGAGTTCTAGTCCTGCCTTAGGCACCAAAGCCAGCTGAGTGATTTTGGGCAATCGCCAGGAGGCTGGGAGTTCTAGTCCTGCCTTAGGCACCAAAGCCAGCTGAGTGATTTTGGGCAATCGCCAGGAGGCTGGGAGTTCTAGTCCTGCCTTACGCACCAAAGCCAGCTGAGTGATTTTGGGCAATCGCCAGGAGGCTGGGAGTTCTAGTCCTGCCTTACGCACCAAAGCCAGCTGAGTGATTTTGGGCAATCGCCAGGAGGCTGGGAGTTCTAGTCCTGCCTTAGGCACCAAAGCCAGCTGAGTGATTTTGGGCCGATCGCCAGGAGGCTGGGAGTTCTAGTCCTGCCTTAGGCACCAAAGCTGGCTTTGGGCCCGTCACCAAGAAACGGTGAATTCCAGTTCCAGCCCTTAAGCATGAAAGCCGGCTGGGTGACTGGGCAAACCACCAGGAGACGGTGAGTTCTAGTCCCCATCTTAGGCAGGAAATCCAGCTGGCTGATTTGGGGGGCCAATCACTCCCAGCCCAACCCACCTCACAGGGTGGTTGTGGTGGGCAGAAGAGGAGGTTGGAAGATGCGTTACCTCGGCTTGATTTATTCATCAAAACACCGCCAAGGTGGTGGGACGCGAGCTAAGCTAAAAAGATCAATAGAAAAACGGAGAAGAGAGGGGGGTACCTTGTTGGGCCAGGGCCCTTCCAAGCTGAAATCCAGCAGGGAGTTCTCCCCGCCAAAGCTCTCTTCCTCCTCCTGCATGCTGATGAAGATGGTGGGGGTCTCGGCTTCGGGCACATCTTCCGGGAGGTCCACCAATTCCTCGGCGGGGAGGGGGTGGGCGAGGCGGCAGGGCGAGGCGGTTGCTGCTGCTGCTGCTGCTTGAGCTTCTGCTCCTCCTCCAGCTGGCGCTTCAGGGCCTTCTCCTGGGCCAGGCGCAGGGCGATCATGTCCTGGGACACCCGAGGCAGCAGGGGCTGGGGCTCCGTGTCCTCCTGGGGGGGACCCAGCAGATTTGGTTTTAGGATCCTCTGAAGATGCTCTCGGCGCCTTCAGCGATCTGGGTTGTTCAAGCCAGGGGTCTCCAACCTTGGCCACTTTAAAAAAAGACTTCAATTCCCAGCATTCCTCCTCCAGTCATGTTTGCAGAGGAATTCTGGGAGTTGAAGTCCACAAAATCTTAAACCTGCCAAGTTGGAAGACCCTTGTTTTATAGCTCATGGACGGAGTCCTTTAACATCCAGAAAACGAAATCCCAATTTTTAAAAGGTTTTGCTTCAGTCCTTTGCCAAACCCAAACCAAAAAAATGGAAAGCAAAACCCAGATTTTTCTTTCCCTGTGGCAGCTTTCCCACAACTCCCGCTTCCCTTTGGGCCCACCTGATGCCAAACTCTTGCCCTCTGCCGTTGCCATTCAGGACAATCCTACGAGCGTCCAGTGCAATAATTCAACCCCCCCGCCCCTTCCATCCTCACAGCACTGACCTCCCTCTCTCTTCTCAGGGTCTTCGTCCTGGAGGGAGCCGGGCCGCCCCTCCCTTCCTCCGGGGGCTGAAGCTCTTTGCCTTCCGTTTCCTGTTTGATGGTGGCTTCCAGGATGGCCATGGTGGAATTGGGGATGTGGGCTTGCTGGGGAGGGGGGGGAGGCAAGGAGGACACGGTGTCAACTGGCAGGACTTCAGGCAGCCAAATGAAGGTTAGTTACTTATCAAACACAAATGCAAGATCATTCTGGGTTCAGCTTTTAAACTAACGGCCTAGATCCACTTCTACTTAACACCTAATTCTCACAGCACTGTCTCATGCCTAAAGATATTTACCCATGGAGTAGGGGGTGTATTATTACTACCATCCTAGTCATCTTTCCTATTACCTTTTCCAATCAATATCTATTGTGACCACTTTGTTGTTTCGCATGTACATCGAGAGCTTCTGCACTGGAAACGAATCCCTTGTGTGTCCAATCACACTTGGCCAATAAAGAACAATTCTAACTCTAACTCTGATCCAGTTCTGTCCCAGCAACTTCATTTGAGGGTATATTTTGAAGCTAAAAGGGCAAATGGTGCACAGGGATATATATTCTGCGTTTTCACTCCTCATACACACGATGTGCCTACCTGATGGGGGGTGAAGGAGCGGACATGAGCCAGCAGAGGCTCTCTCAGCTCTGGGCATTTTTCAAAGACGGCACTGAGCTGCTGTGGGGGTAACTGGAGGATGACCTGGAAGGACTGGGGCTTCGTGCGCTGGCAGCATTTGATGAAGCCCTCCCAGACTTTGGGGTACTTCCACACCTGGGAAGAAGCAGAGTTCAAAAATGTGGCTGAGCAACTTGAGTCATCCATCCATCCATCCATCCATCCATCCATCCATCCACCCAGTTCATCTTATCACAAGGTTACTCTGGACAGCTTACAATATAAAAAAAAACACCTATATAAATAGTACAACATTATAAAAAGGCAAAATATGATAAGCTAAAACAGCGGTGTCGCCAACCACTGGTGGGCCACAAGAAAATTTTGATGGGCCAGAGAGAAATCTCACCCCCAGAGCACCCCCCCCCCACACACAAAGCAATTAATCCAGGCTGCGCCAAAACACAGGGCTGCACCGCCCACCTGGCCCCCGCAGGAACGCTCCCCGCCCACTCACTCCTTACCCGGCCATTCAAAGTTGCAACAGCACTGGGGGGGAAAGGGGACTTACGTCCAGTTCTCACACTTAGGAAGGCCGCAGCATCCCCACGCTCACGGGAGCGAACTCTGGGGGCTTGGCAACCCCCACTCACAAGGGTTGCGCTATCCTGGGACTGCAACATGCCAAGGGAGCTCCAGACAAACCAAACCGAGTCATTGAAGGGTGGCAATTTGCTTAACCATGACCACCCCCACCCCTAAAAAGTTTGCCAAATGGGACCAGGGCTGCCTTGCTTTGTGACAGAGAGGTTTGGGGCTCGTTGGTGGTCGTAAGTCAAGGACTCACCTGTATGGTTGAAACCCAGCTTCTTAAAAGACCCCAGACTCTTTTCCCTGCCCCGCCCCGCCAACTCACCTGCTTCAAAATGAGGCGCGTGAGGATATTCATGACAAAGCCGCCCAGGCGGGGGTACATGGTCAGGGACTGGATGACCGTCCGCATGAGGAGCATGGGCAGCGGGTTCTGCTCCATCAGCTGCTGCATCACCACGGCCAGCACCTCCGAGGTGTAGACGTTGTGCTCAGCAAAACACAGGTTGGTCGCTGCAGGCAGGAAAATGGAGGAAGGTGAGAAAAGCCCGCTCTGGAAAAAACGGGAGAATGCAAAAGGGGGGCCACCACACGGGTCACAAACATATCAGTTTGAGGTGCCTCCAAGAAACAAGAGCCTCAACTGGGATGTTAAGGAATCCTTAGATTGTTCTGGTTCCTGTCAAAGGAAATCAGAAACCCAGACAAATAAATGATAACGGTTTATTGCAAGCTTAAGCTCGGGACAAGAATCTGAATGGCCCAAGCAATTCGGTGTAGATAGAAGAGCCCAAGGAATTCAAGGAGGGCTGATTAACAAGATTCGAGGCTGATGACATGTTTGACTCTTCCCTCCCTGGGCTCAGCCTGCTCATCTACCGTACAATCCCCAAAATCTTCAACTGTGGTAACTTCCAGCCTTGTGATAATAAATCTAGCCTCTTCAATTGTGATAGCTTTCTCTGGGGTTTGTCTGAACTGATGTAGGGTTTCCTGTCTGAGCAGGGGGTTGGACTAGAAGACCTCCAAAGTCCCTTCCAGATGAGAGGCTACACACGCTTGTGTGTTTCCTTGAGAGGGCAGCAACCAAAAACACAGAGCCACAATAATGTGAGAATTCCAAGGCTCGCCCGACTATGTACCCTACCGGATATAATGGGTGGCCAATCCAGCGCCGAGTAAATTGGGACACTTCAGTCAATACGGCCTTTAGAGTTCTGGGAGTTGTAGTACCCACCCAATGCCAACTCATAACATATTTCTCTGGTCTTTTTAGAGTTGCCAACAGAAAGGGAGGGGGAGCTGTGCAGCAGCTTGGGAACCAAAATCGCATTCCACAAATGTTTTCAAAGATAGTAACTAGGTGACCGAAGTTTCTGCCGCAACTGGAGAGCCTGATTAATGACTCTGGGCTATGGAGGTGTCCCATTGGAGAATATGAATTATGATACACTCAGGGGATGGAGGGAAAACCAGGGTCAAGGGTGACAATGAATGATGTGTCTCAGAGTCAGCTGCACCCAGGCAGTGCCGGACATGTTTAACTCCCAATAAATCCTTTTTTTTTTTTTTTTTTGAAGTTTTGGAAGTTTGGCTCGAGACTCATGATTTAATTGGGGAAACTGCCGGAATCCTGACACCCAGGTGCCCCTTTTAAGGGAACCATGTACCCCAACTGATCTAGCGGAAGGCAAGCAGAAGCCCAGAGGCAGCCAACCTTTGATGATGGACTTCATGTCACACTTGGTGGAATCAATGTTGTGCAGGGCGATCAACAGCTCCCCGGGGTTGAGGGGGGAAACCGTCGAATTTCCTTCACCTGTTGAAAGGACAGCGAGAGGAATTAGCCCACGCAGGATCTCCAGAAGCCCAGGGAGCCCGGCCCATGATCTGCCGGAAGACGAAGCAGCTGGGTCCATTTCTTCGGTTTGGCGACCTAAGTCCTTCTCCGTCGCTTCCTTTCCTGGTCTTGGCATTCGTTCCCCGTTGCAAGGGGAACCCAAACCCAAGGAGTTTGCAGTCAGGATGGGCTCTTACCATGTTGGGTTCCCAGGAGCCGGTTAAACACTTCCTTCACCACGATGGGATTCAGCTTGATGAGTTTGGGCAACGCCTGGATCACCTCTTTCTACAAAGGGAGGGGAGAGAGAGAGAGAGAGAGAGAGAGAGAGCACAAATGGGCCGCTATTAGCCCTCCCTAACTTTTACAACGAGGAAAAATGTATTGAGCAAATGTTTCACTTGGCCGCAAAAACTTGGGGGCTCATGGTGGCCATAAGCGGAGGACTCCCTGTAATGCACCTTCGAGTGGCCTCACGGAAGAATGCAAAGGGTACAACAAAGGACAAAAAGTTGTGATTTGACGTTCGTGCTGTCAGGATTCTTAACCCCATTTAAATCCTGAGTCTTGAGTCAAATTTCTAAAACTTCCAAAGGATTTATTGGGAGTTAACATGCCAGCGCTGCCTGGGTGTAGCCGACTCTGAGACACATCATTCCTTGTCACCTTTGACCCTGGTTTTTCCCCCTACCCCTCTGGGTGTATTGTAATTCATATCCTCCAATGGGACACATCCATAGCCCAGAGTCATCAATCAGGCTCTCCAGTTAGAATTTTGCTCCGCAGAAACTTCAGTCACCTAGTTACTATCTTTGAAAACATTTATGGAACGCAGTTTCGCTTGCCAAGCTGCTGCACTGCTCTTTCAAACCCCTTTCCCTCCCTCCCTTTCTGCTGGCAACTCTAAAAAGACCATAGAAATATTTTATGAGTTGACACATGCCTTATTTTACTGCAACTTATTTTACTGAGAGCATCAGATGTTTATTTTTCTTTATTTTTCTTATCCTTCCTTGCTTCTCTTCCCCCTCTTCCTCCCCACCGTCCTATTTACTTTTGCATCTTGTATCTTATTTATCTTACAACTCCATAAAAATGTGAAACGGGGGAGAACGCAAAGGGTACCTTTTCCAAGCCGTTGAGAACCGGGATGAGGAATCGGACATCCGGGAGCCTTTTGTTGTAGAGATCTCGGACTCGTTTCACCAGCTCTGGAGATGGAGGAACTGCAGAGGGGAAAAACCACGGTGGCCTTGAGTGGCCGGAGAGCCCCAGTGCCCCGGGTCAAGTGATCAGGAGTTCCTCCTCCCCCCTCCTAAAGATGACGTACCTTTATCGGTCAGGCTGTGGAGGCAACGGGTCACCAGAGTCTCGGCCCCTTTGGGGCAGTTCTTCACCAGCTTCAGCAGCTCCTGGGAATTCATGCCCATCCCGCGGATCTGGAAATCGGGAAGCATAAGCAACGAGGGAGGCGAAGGGAAGGGGAGCCGTTCTGCCCAGGAGGAGGGATCTCCGCTGACTCACCGGCTGCTCGATCACCCGGAGGATGGTGCGCTTGATGTCCGCAATGGCCTCCGTGTAGACAGACGCCAGTTCGTGGATCAGCTTGTGGTTCTGGGGAAGGAGGGCCAAGTAGAGGTAGAGGCAGTGCTTGATGGTCTCCTCGGTCCAGGGGGCGGCCACCTCTGCGAGGGGAAGGAAGTTTGAAAAGGAAAAGGCTAGGTAGCCATGACTGGGAAGACAAAGGGAGGGAGGTTGGTTGGGAAACACGTGCAAGAGAAAAGCAGGCAGAGCTGGGGAGGCGGTGTTAAATGCATCACTGGCCTAGAATCGTTACGTTCCCACAAATGGTCTAAATCAGAAGTCTGGCTGAGGAATTCTGGGAGTTGAAGTCCACAAGTCTTAAAGTTGCCAAGGTTGGAAACCTCTGATCTAAATCCAACCCTTCTTGAATTCCGTTGACCTGTACCAGGCCCCAATTTAGGGTTTATGGAATTGAAGAGGGGTGGAACTTAAAACTGTGAGAATGTAAGGATTCTAGGCTCATGGCACACTTAACCCTGCCCCCAATTCTGCCTGATTTTCTCCTAAAAACCCAGCCAAGCAGAGGGGAAGTGTGGAATTAGTCCTGAGTCCTTGCGCAGCTGCAAGGAGTCCAGAACTGACCACCTCCTTACATTCCATACAACTTTATCTATCTGTGCAAAGGCTTGACAGTATGGGGAGATTCCTGTAGAGTGGGCAGAACGTAATCAAGTAGTGAGCTTGAACTTTCCATGGGTAGATCTGGTTACTTGTGCCTGAAGGCAACCAAGGCCTGTGGGAAGATCTCCTTGTCGGGACTAATTACCTGTATCTTTATCGGCGCCAAAGAGAACGGAAGGAGGGTTGGGGTGGACCAGCAGCTGCAGGTAATTCAGGGCAAATTTCTCCACATATTCCCGCAGGTGGTCCTTCTCGTACATCCGCTTAATGAAGAGGAGGGCCTGCTGACGAACCTGAGATGGAAGCACAACCAGCCCTGAAAGGGTCAGTTTCAAATCCAGCAAGAAGCATCGAGATGGTTTGATTTCTTCTACTTGTCTTATTTACATCTTGCTTTTATTTTATTTTATTTTTACAAATAACTCAAGGCAGTGAACATATCCAATGTGAAAACGTGTATTTTTTCCACAACAACCATCCTGTGAGGTTAAGTGAGTTTTGCCCCCGTTTTACGACCTTTGTCAGTTGTTCAGTGAATCCCTGCAGTTGTTAAATTAGTAACACGGTTAAGTGAAGTCTGGCTTCCCCAGTGATTCTGCTTGTCGGGAGGTCCCAAAAGGGGATCATGTGACCCTGGGACATTGCAACCTTCCAAAATGGGAGTCGGTTGCCAAGCCACTTTGATCACGTGACCATGGCAATGGTCACCAAGTGTGGAAAACCAGTCAAAAATCACTTTTTTTCACGGCCGCTGCAACTTTGAACGGTCACTAAATGAACTGTTGTAAGTCAAACACTGCCTTGTATCGGAAAATTTAGGATTAAAATCATTAAAAGAGCTGTACCTGAGACATTTGGGCCCGAAGGTTGACTGTCCCAGGGCAGGAGACTCACCTTGTCCTTCTCGTGGGAGCTGAGGTCCAGCAGGACATGCAGGTATTCAAACTGCCTGGATGGGCGCTTAAAAATCAGATCGCGGAGGGTCGACATGCCCAAATATGTCCGGCTCTGCAAAGCAGCCCAGAAGAAACCACCAGGATGCGTTCCGGTCCAAAGATGGAAGGGGAAAAAAAATCCCATGAATATTGTTAACAAGTTTAAAAATATTAATTTTCCCCAACTTATGCTTTTCGTAGGGTGATAAATATTTAGGTGTCTCATTCCAGACAACTGATGTCATGTCCCCATCGGAGTCTGAATCCGAGGAGGAAGATGAACAGCTGACAGGGAGTGGGAGTGGGGGTCCGGTGGCTGTGGAGGAAACTGTGGAAGGGCACAGTACAGCTGGGCATTCAGAGGAAGGCCCAGGCCCACCCCCTCCTCATCCTAGGGCACGCAGGGAGGAATGGAGAAGGGAGCAAGGTGGGTTGCATGGCTTATCAGGGAGGACAGGGCCCTGATTCCCTTCATTATCCACAGCTGGGAATGAGAGTTTAAAAGAGATGCAAGCTGAGTGCGGCAGGCTGCTGGGAGTAAACATGACTTTATCCTGTGTTGTCGTGGCTTATCTGTGTTCCTGGCTTCTTCCCAACCGTGTGACTTTTGCTGTACCTTCAAGTCTAGAATTCTTGCTCCTGCCTTGCCAAACTAATTACTTCAGTTTGGCTTGTTTGGACTTATAGTTACAGTTTTTGTTGCCCACGTTTTGGACTGGATTCCCTGCAGCCAAAGGCTGTTCCTGGGAGAGTTTTTCTCCAGCCAGAAGGTAACCAGGACGTTGGGGGCAAAGTTGGAGCTAATAAAGGGACTCCTGCTGATTATCTGACTGGGTTGCCTTTGTGCCACGCCCCTTTGGGTCATCACAACTGAAGTCCAACCTGTGGACTTCAACTCTTAGAATGGCTGGCTCAGGAATTCTGGGAGTTTAAGTCCACAGGTCGTAAAGGGGCCATAGTGACCCACCCTTGAGGTAGTGAAAAGACTTCTGCTTGTCACCCTGGCTGGGGATGCTGGAATTGCCAGTCCCCTCTTTGAAGGAACATAGTTGGGTTATGGTCTTGGGAGACGCACCTCATCTTCACAATACTTGCGTATGACTTCCAGGGCGCTCTCCGTGATCAGGGGGGCTTCAAGAACCACCTTGGTGAAGATCCTACAAGGGACACGATGGAAGCAAACCCAGAGAAAGTCAAGAATTTAGAGCGAACGATCAGGAGAAGATCAACCTAAGTCATGCTTCCACTAGAACAAGTGAGCTGCACCATTTCAGCCAGCAAAAGCTGATGACAAACTTCTCCATGAAAACAGAGGACACCGGAGGGAACAAGATTTTTAAATGATTTACACGGATATCGTTCTGACGAGGAGCCTTTTCAAAATCATCAGACGTTTTATCAGAGGAGAGGGGGCAACCTGACGCCCTGTCTTCAAACAATTGTTGTCCCTTCAAAATAATTCTAAAACTAGGAGGAAAAACCAGGAAAGCCAGTTTAGTCTTGTGCTGAAGGCACCAAGCTAGAAACTGGAAGATGGTGAGCTCTCGTTCCGCCTTAGGCATGAAAGCCAGCTGGGTAATACAGGATCCAACACGAGGAGACTGGGAGTTCTAATCTCACCTTAGGTGTGAAAGCTGGCTAGGTGACTTTGGGCCAATCACCAGGAGACTGGGAGTTCTAGTCCCACCTTAGGCATGAAAGCCAGCTGGGTAATATAGGATCAAACACGAGGAGACTGGGAGTTCTAGTCTCACCTTAGGTGTGAAAGCTGGCTAGGTGACTTTGGGCCAATCACCGGGAGACTAGGAGTTCTAGTCCCACTTTAGGCATGAAAGCTAGCTGGGTAATACAGGATCCAACACGAGGAGACTGGGAGTTCTAGTCCCACCTTAGGCATGAAAGCCAGCTGGGTAATACAGGATCCAACACGAGGGGGCTGGGAGTTCTAATCTCACCTTAGGTGTGAAAGCTGGCTAGGTGACTTTGGGCCAATCACCGGGAGACTAGGAGTTCTAGTCCCACTTTAGGCATGAAAGCTAGCTGGGTAATACAGGATCCAACACGAGGGGGCTGGGAGTTCTAATCTCACCTTAGGTGTGAAAGCTGGCTAGATGACTTTGAGCCAATCACCGGGAGACTAGGAGTTCTAGTCCCACTTTAGGCATGAAAGCTAGCTGAGTAATACAGGATCAAACACGAGGAGACTAGGAGTTCTAGTCCCACCTTAGGCATGAAAGCCAGCTGGGTAATACAGGATCCAACACGAGGGGGCTGGGAGTTCTAATCTCACCTTAGGTGTGAAAGCTGGCTAGGTGACTTTGGGCCAATCACCGGGAGACTAGGAGTTCTAGTCCCACTTTAGGCATGAAAGCTAGCTGGGTAATACAGGATCCAACACGAGGGGACTGGGAGTTCTAATCTCACCTTAGGTGTGAAAGCTGGCTAGGTGACTTTGGGCCAATCACCGGGAGACTAGGAGTTCTAGTCCCACTTTAGGCATGAAAGCTAGCTGGGTAATACAGGATCCAACACGAGGGGACTGGGAGTTCTAATCTCACCTTAGGTGTGAAAGCTGGCTAGGTGACTTTGGGCCAATCACCGGGAGACTAGGAGTTCTAGTCCCACCTTAGGCATGAAAGCCAGCTGAGTTATTTTGGGCCAGCCTGTCTCTCTCAGCCCAACTCACCTCACAAGGTGGTTGCTGTGGGGAAAGGAGGAGGGGGAAGGTGTTTTGGATACGTTCACCGCTTTGAGTTATTTGTAAAAATAAATAAAGGCGGGACACAAACAAATCCAGCTGATTCTTGTGCCAATTTCAAAACCAACCCCTTCGACCCGAGAGATTTGCTAAAACTCGGGGGCAGCTCTAAATTAAGAACCCTGCTGGTAACTGGGAAGTAAAAAAAAAAAAAATCAGCACCCCAAACACCAACGGAGCCTCCCCCAACCATCACCACGTCTATCCAGCTTGCCGGCTCTGCAGAGCCACCGACTCACCCATCCTTCTGGTCGGGCTTCTCCTGCAGGCCGGAGAGGAGGCCGATGAGACATTCATCGTAGTTGTTGAGGGAGCCGGTGGGGTATTGGCTCAGGTAAGTGTTGTACTCCTGGTACAGCCAGGCGAAGGCCAGGTCCAGCCGGTTCCGGATGTCGTCCAGGATGAAGGCCAAGATCTCCTGCTTCAGAGGGACCTCAAACTGGGTCACCAGGGAGGAAAGGATCTTCACCCGGGCCTGTGGGAGGGAAGGCCGCCTTATTTCACCACCGGGTTTCCCAGGGTGGCCATCTTGGCCCCTCTACTGACCTCAGTGGCCCCAAACCTTTCCACCTCGGGGTGTGTGTGTGAGAGAGAGAGAGACACCAGAGTTGGTATTCAGCCAGTTAGGGTTAGGGTTCTGGAGAACCGGGAGCGGAAATTTGGAGTAGTTCGGAGAACTGGCAAATCCCGCCTCTGACTGGCCCCGCCAACCCCATCTTTTCTCTGCCTCCCATTGAGTCCCAGCTGATCGTCTGGGTCTCCTTTGGTTGCCCTGCACAGGAGAAGGGAGCTGGAAAGCAGGTTAGTGGGATAGGGAGCAGAGGTGGTATTCAGCCAGTTCTGACCAGTTCTGGAGAAAGCCTCTACCTGGCCCCACCTCCCCCATCTCTTCTCTGCCTCCCATTGAGTCCCAGCTCCATTGTCTGGGTCTCCTTTGGTTGCCCTACACAGGAGAACAGAGCTGGAAAGCAGGTCAGTGGGGGGGAGGGAAGGGGGATTTTGCAGTAGCCTTCCCCTGCCACACCCACCAAACCACGCCCACAGAACCGGTAGTAAAAACAATTTGAATCCCACCACTGGTGCACGCACAGTTCCATGTGTAGAGTGGCAGGTACACATGCCCTCCACTTGCTCGATGGGAGCTTTGCACGCGAGCCGAGGATGCTTGCACTTGCACGCGAGGCTCCTCTCGCACGAGCGGCAGGCACTTCTGTGCCCGTGTGCGAAGCTCTGCTCGTACGAGCATGGGATGCAGGGGCTTGCGCACCAAGCTCCATTCGTGCACACTTCAGGCACACCTGTTTGTGGCATTTGCCCATCTCTCCCACCATCTGGTTTCAAACAGGCCACGGCCCGGTAATGGCCCAGTGCCCGTGGGTGGGGGACCACCAACTTACATGCGCCGCCCCACTGTAAGCCACGGCCTTCTCGGAGCGTAGGATCCGCTTGACAGCTGCCATTTTGAGCTTCTCCTTCTGGGCGTCCGTGAGAGGCTTGATCACGTCACTCAGGCGGAAGATCTTCTTGCGGCCGCTGGCACCCACCATCCTGCAGCACAACCACAGCAGGGCCAGCCTTTCAGAGGGGGCGGGGCCTGGCGGGGGAGAGGGAGGAGGGGGCTTCTCCCAAATGCAGGGGGGGTGTCTGTTGGCAGGGTAGTCGTGCAACCATCTTGTTTAGTGCAGAGGTCCCCAAACTTGGCAACATTAAGACTTGTGGACTTCAACTCCCAGAATTCCCCAGCCAGCTGCGTCTGTTTCTTTTTCTCTCTCTAGATCTCCTAAAGTGGAGAGAGATTGCAGAGGAAGGGATTGCAAGAGAGTAAGCTCTGCTGGCTGGGGGATTCTGGGAGTTTGAAGTCCGCCAGCCTTAAAGTGGCCAAGTCTCTTTTAGTGAATCGTTTGAAGTTATAACAGCACTGAAACACATGACTTCGGACTGTTTCGCACACTTACGACCACTGCAGTATCCCCAATGTCAGGGAGGGAGGGGCCAACATTTGGATGCTTGGCATCCAACTCGCATTTATGACGGTCGGAGTGATGTGATCCCCTTTAGCGGCCTTCTGAGGAGCAAAGTCAACAGGGAAGCCAGATTCACTTAACCACCAGGTTACTAACTTAACTGCAGGGATTCACTTAACAACCGTGCCAAGAAAGGTGGTAAAATGAGGCAAAATTCACTTAACAAATTTCTCACTTAGCAACAGGAATGCTGGGCTCAGTTGTGGCCATAAGCCAAGAACTATCTGTATTGGCAAAAACCCATCCATCCATCCGTCTATCATCTATCTATATATATTTCACATACCCGTCTATCAATGTATATTTCATATAATCTATATTATATATAAATATTATCTATCAATACCTACCTATCAATGCTGTCTGTCTGTCTGTCTGTCTATCATCTAGCTAGCTATCTTTCTACCTCTCGTCTATCCATCCACCCATCCCATCCCATCCCATTTCTATTGCTACCCATCTCAAGCAATGACTCTGGGCTGCTTATAATTCTAAAACTATACAAACAATCGAAGCGCCCCAAAGAAATACACGCAGCAGCTGAGACGCTTGGCTGAGTATCCCTAAGGCCCAGAGGCAGGAGGGCCCTAAGCACAATCCAAACCCACAGGTTTTCAAAGCCTTATGAAAAGCCAACAGGGGTGGGGCCCTGCTAATCTCCCAGGCCAGGACCTTCCACACATTCTGCCCGTCTGTCTCGTCTCTCGGGAACACCGCAAGTCGGGCTGCGTATTGCCAAGTCTCTCGTACCCTCCCGTTGGGCCACAATGGAGCATTTCTGCTAGCGCTCACCTTGGCTGGGTGGAAGGAATGATGGGTTCCGGGCGCCGCTTGGCCTGCGGGACTTCCGTGGAGGGAGAGGCCGGGCTCGCAGCTCCCACCACGGAGATGGCCTGGCCGAGGTTAAGGGTGGAAAGGCGTCGCTTGATCAAGACGCCTTCCGGCTTGACTATCTTCTCTCCTTTTATGACTTCTTTGGCCTGTTTGATCTGCTCCACTCCTGCCAGGGAAAATGGGAGAGTTCACAGCTGACCGTGGCAACCCCGCTGTCGGGATTCCAGCAGTTTCCCCATTTAAATCCTGAGTCTTGAGCCAAACTTCCAAAACTTAAAAAAGATTTATTGGGAGTAAACATGCCAGCACTGCCTGGGTTTAGCGGACTCTGAGACACGTAATTCATTGTCACCCTTGACCCTGGTTTCCCCCTCCCCCAACCTCTGGGTGTATTGTAATTCATATTCTCTAATGGGACACATCCATAGCCCAGAGTCATCAATCATGTTCTCCAATTAGATTTTTGCACGGCACAAACTTCAGTCACCCAGTTACAATCTCTGAAAAACTATGAATGGAATGCACTTTCGATTCCAAGCCCACTCCCTTTCTGTTGGCAACTCTAAGATGGGCATAGATATGCTTTATGAGTTGACACCCGCTCACATTAAGGGATTAGTGCAGGCTTTCTTTCCCAACTTTGGACAGGTGGACTTCAACTCCCAGAATTCCCTAGCCGGCGTGACCCCCCCGTGATCACGTGACCTCAGGGCACTTGCAACCCTCATCAATGTGGAGTCAGGTGTCAAGCATCCAAGTGCAAATCATGTGACCGTGGGGATACTCCCTGATGGTTATGAGTGTGAAAAGGGGTCATAAATCACTTGCTTCAGTCGCCGTGGCGACTTTGGGAGTGATTGTTTAAATCAGGGGTCTCTACCCTTGGCCACTTTAAGGCTTGTGGACTTCAACTCCCAGGGTTCCTCAGCCAACCTTGGCCACTTTAAGGCTTGTGAACTTCAACTCCCAGAATTCCTCAACCAACCTTGATCACTTTAAGGCTTGTGGACTTCAAATCGCAGAGTTCCTCAGTCAGCATTGCTTTGCTGGCTGAGGAATTCTGGGAGTTGAAGTCCACAAGTCTTAAAGTGGCCAAGGTTGGAGGCCCCTGGTTGAAACCGAGGGCTATAAGGCGACCACTTCCTGTACCTGAGAGCATTCCTCAACTTCCCTCCCCGCAAAGTCTGTGATGGCAGCCATGCGACTCCACTGAGGCTCCCTGGGCAGACCTACCCGGGCCCAGGCCACCTGCGGTCATCTGGGTGGCCATCAGCCGTGCCAAGTGCTTGATCTGGACTTCGGTCCCAGCGGATTCCACCGGTGTGTACGTCGCTTGGAAGGATGCCGGCATGTTCTCTGGGAGGTACACCATGCTGATGAGCACCTGCGGGCGGAAAAACACCCAACAGGAAGCCCGGGTCGGTCCAGGAGAGGAGCAGAAAGTCAAGAAAGAGGGGAGGGGATGGATTGGGAAGGGAGGGGAGGGGAGGGGAGAAGCCATAACCTTTAGTATCCTTTTTCTATACAGGTTGTCCTCCGCTCACAAGCAAAATCTCTGTTGTTAGGTTACATTTGTTAAGTGAGTTTTGCCCCATTTTACGGCATTTCATGCCATAGCTGTGAATAAGTGAATTGTGTCAATGAATCAATTAGTCACCTGGTCGTTAAGTGAATCTGGCTACCCACTGACTTTACTTACCAGAAGGTTGCAAAAGGGGATCACGAGAGCCCAGAACACTGCAACCGTCATACATTTGAACCAGTTGCCAAGATATACAAAGCTGGTAGCGCAATATAACGTAGGAGGAGCAGTAGTGTGATCTAGTGGATTCCATCGACATTTTAAACTTGCTGAATTGCTTCCCCCCTCCCCAAACTCCACGACTAAAGCGAGAAGCACACCGATCCCCCACACACCAGCAGAGGGACAATTGTTGATTCTGATTCCAGAATAAGATCAGTCCTTTCCCAGGATAGGATGGCTGGCTGGGGAATTCTGGGAGTTGAAGTCCCCAAGCCTTAAAGCTGCTCGGGTTGGAGAGCCCTGCTCTAAAGCGGAGTTCTCGGCTTCTCTGACACCAAGGATCTCGGGGGCAGAAAATGCTCACAGAATAAAAAGAAACCCCCAAGAGCTGGTTCAGCAACTAAACCCCAACAATACCCACCAAGTTGGCCACGTTATCGGGAGTCAAAAGAGGCTGCAGAAACTCGGCTGTGATGTCTATATCGGACTGCGTGATGCTCTGAATGGAGGGCTTGGGGGTGGGCACCGGCCCCTGCTCCAGGTCTTTGTCCTCGTCGTCCTCCTCAAGGGGGGGCTCTGCAACCAGGAGGAGGAGGGAAGTTGCACCAGGCTGAACCTCATCAGTCTTCGGGGAAAGAGGACGCCCCCCCCGCCCCCCACCCGCAAGGCCTCCAGGCCCTTTCGAAGGCCGCTCTCACCCATCTTCATTTTTTTCAAAGTGGGGTCGCTCTCGTCCCGGGGCCGTTTGCGCAAGTCCTTCAGGTTGGGCATATTGCGGGTGATTTCGGCCTGCTGGGTGCCCAGGTCCATCAGCAGGGTGGTGATCTGGGCCTGGAACTCGACGGAGGCCGGGTGCTTCAGGACGCTAAGCAAGTGGAGCTTGAGGTTCTTGCGGACGCTGCTCACCTGGGACTTGGCCAGCGTGGGAGGGAGGTTGGCTGTCGGCAGGACAGAACCGTAAGCGGGTGAGAGACCCACAAACGGGAAGGATTCCCCCGGGGTTCCCTCCCAGGGGGAAAAGGCTGGAGGGAGGGAACTAGAGGGGGAACTCCTGAGAAGGTCACAAGGCTACTCAGTCAATAGTACTACTACTACTAGAAGAGAAACAGGGACTTCTAGTTCACCCTCTATCTTCACAGTCCCTCTCTGGGGTTGGCTAAGGGAGCCAATTATAACAATCCCCTTAAATCTGTGTAGAGAACCAAGCATCAGCCTGCAGCTTAAATGGATAAAGAGGCCATAATAACAACGATCTGAAGAACCAAAGAATGTCCCATTTTATGACCATTCTCGCCACACCGTTCTTAAGTGCATCACTGCAGTTGTTCAGTTAGTAACGCGGTGGTTAAGGAGGAACTTCCTAATGGTGAGAACGATGAACCAGTGGCAGGGCTTGCCTCCAGAAGTCATGGGGGCTGCTCCAACACTGCAGCTTTTTAAGAAGAGACAACCCTTTGTCCGAAACGGTCTAGGGTCTCCTGCTCGAGCAGGGGGTTGGACTAGAAGACCTCCGAGGTCCCTTCCAACTCTATTATTCTACGTCGTGGATCACTTGAAGTGTACAGCCAAGCCGCTGATGCAGTGACTCTGGCTGGCTTACCGTGCAGTGTCTCGTAGGCCTGGATCACCTCCGACATGAACATCGGCCGCTGTCGGGCGATGGAGGCCAGGGAGCCCAGGGCTGCTGTCAGGTTGATGCTGGAGATGGCTGGGTGTACCATGAACTTCAGCAGCTGCTCGAGCGCTGCCTTCCCTTCCTCCCACAGGGCATCTGGGGGGGGGGGGGGGGGAGAAAGGGACTTAGCAGAAATCAACTTATAAACTATTATCTATCAGGCCCCAAGAATCAAGAAGGACTTCTCTTTTATTCCCTGCCTGTAGACAGAATCTTGCCACACTAAAGCAGCCCGCTACCTCCCCAAGCCTATACTTAGAGAACTGTTAGGGAGGAGCTGTCTTGGCTCTTTCTCTCTCACACCAACTCTCTGAACTGACTTGTTTCTTGGCTCTTCTGGAATGCAGCCCCTCCCTCCGGCCCACCACATTCCATCACCTATGCATTATTCCGCCGATTAAACCTCTATCCTGCCTTTCCTAAAGCAGCACATATACAACGCTCCCCAGGCCCCCACCAATGGGATTTTCACAACAACCAGGACAGGTAAAGTTGGGCTGAAAGCAACTGGCCCCAAAGTCCTCCTGTGAACTTCCAAATGTCAGAAAGTATTTTCAGCCTGGCTTTCCGATGTGTCTCAACTTTGGCAAACTTTCAGATGTGTGGACTTCAATTCCCAGAATTCCCACACATCTTAAAGTTGTCAAGATTGAAAAACTTTGCCTGATCCAGGGGTGGGCAATTAATTTTCTCAAGAGGCCACGTGAGAAACTGGGATTGCAATAGTCACCACAGCTGTGCCACCGGGGCTCCTTACTGTATTTGATGTACGTGTGGTCCGTGGGAACCCGGTCGAGGCTGACGTCGCTCTCGTGTCGCTTGGGCACCTCCGATTCTGGCATGCGGGGTGAGAGGGTGATGATCAGGCCCTCCACGAACTTGATGGCGTGAGTGCGTATGCCGTCGTTGTCGGAGTCCAGCAGCTGGATGATTTCGTTGGCCATGGCCGAGACCATCTCCCAGCAGGCTTCCTGCATCTCGTTGATCACCCTGGACTTCACCATCCACTGGGCAGCGAAACAAAGGAAGGGAGTCCCGTGAGCAGCTCCGCATCCTAGCCAGACCAGTTTAGGGGGGTACAGGTAGTGAAGGGACGCTCGCTACACAATCCTGTACCCTCGTGACCACCACCCACTTCCCACTCAGGGGGTTTTTGTGCCCTGTTCACTTGGGCCCATCCCGTTCCTCTAAGATGGTGCAAATCTCAGGTTCCACTTTTCATTTCAAGACGTGAGGAAGATGTCGAGAGAACTCCCAGTCAAATTGGAAGGAAGGGTCAAGTGAGGCTCTAGCTTGGAGTCCCTGTATAGCTGCGAGCCTTATCTGGTTGTTCCCACGGAAAAGCAAAGCAGCCTGGGGAGATTCTTGTAACACAGGCGGGAGACAATAAAGTTGACTTTCCTTATTCACAAGTGGCTCTGGTTGTTTGCCTCTCACGGGTGAGCTACTTTGGCCCCTGGGGATCAGCTTACCTGTAGGGCCACTTTATAGAGCTGGGTCATGGCCAGGATGGCCTTCTTCACCACGTTGACATTCTCATCCCTCAGCAGCATATTCAGGTTGGCAATGAGCTTGAGCAATAGCTCCGTGTCCCGTTTGCTGAAGAGAACAAATTCAAAAACGGAAATGAATCGAAAGAGGACGAGCCACTACGGCCGCTACAGGGAAAAAAAGGAAGCACTTCAGGAACCAGGTCAAATGGCCTGTCTCTACCTCAGAAGCATGAGGATGGATCAAAATGGCAAATTCTCCTGGCCTTTCGAAAATGGCTAAAACAGGGCTCTCCAAACTTGGTAGCTTTTAAGACCTGCGGACTTCAACTCCCAGAATTCCCCCAGCCAGACATGCTGAAAGTCCTCCTTCTGCCTTTTAATTAACTTTTAGTGTTGGATTTTGACTATCTTTGCCTTTACTTTGTTATGTTCTGTTTTTATGTTTTTGATTTGTACCCCACCCTGAGCCCCTCTTTAAGGGAGACAGGCAGTTTCTAAATTTGATAAATACATAAACAAATGAAAAGGACACCATGGACTTACCAGGCTTCCTCTATGAACCCGATTACAAATTTCCGCACCTCGACAGACTTATCTGCCTGGAAAGCGATGATTTCCTACAACAGAAAAGGGGTTTCATGGTTGTTTGGCCTTTTCAGTCCCCCCACCAAAAACACATCTCACTGTGAGCCAAGTTGGAACAGAGCTTGAGTAATAGACAGGAGCAAGCAAGAAAGGAGACTAAGAGTCCAGTTCCAGCAGCCACCATCTCCTTACACCTTGGTTATTCTGGAAGGGATTACTCAAATCCAACTGGTTGGCCCAAGTTAACAGAATAACCAAGTGGGAAGGGGTTTTGGAGGTCTTCTAGTCCAACCCTCTGCCAAGCAGCAGACCCTAATCCATTTGAGACAAACTGATGTACAATCTCATCTTAAAACCCTCCAATGGTGGACATTATGGGCAGGAAGAATCACAAAGCAGATTCTATGAAGAAAAGGAGATTTCTATGAAGATTCCCAGCCAACTTACATCCAGGAAGTTATCCAGCAAGGTAGGGTCCTTGTTTATAATCAATTCCTGGACCTGGGAAAAGGAGAAAAGAAAATGAAGAACAATACAGGCAAGCAAGAAGGAAAAACTGGAAAAATCCTTCTGGCACATCGTTTGAGTATTTGAATCGCTAGTTGAGTCTTCCTGTCTGCCATCAACCTTAATAATTTGCTGAAGATTAATTCATTTGACTCAGGAGTGCAAAAATGGCTTTAACATACAGAATTACCTATGATTTTAATCCTCTAATTCAGCATTTCTCAACTTTTAAGACGTGTGGTCTTCAACTCCCAGAATGTCGAATTCAACTCCTAGAATGCTGGCTGGGGAATTCTGGGAGTTGAAGTCCACACATCTTAAAGTTGCCAAGATTGAGAAAATACCACTGTAATAGGATAACTGTAATACATGGTAAAGGTAGTTCTCAAAAGGCCACAGCTGAGCCCATTGGGCTATTCAAACCCATAGAAGCTAAATTGGAGGAAGTTAGGCTGTCGGCTCCCCTAACAGGGTTTCAACTGCCTTGCCAGAGAGGAGACCATTTAACTGAAGAAAGCCGGGTTTCAAACTCAAGAGAAGGAAAAAGTTATTTCACTCACTTGTTTAAGGATTGTGATTTTAGACTCGTTGACTATTAAGGCAGCTTGATTCAGCAAATCTACAACCTGGTTATTTAAAAAAACAAAAAAGAACCAAATCAGTATCAGAAACAAAAAGAAAATCCAGAGAAGTCTATTATATGTATGGGAAAATAGTGGGTGTAATAAATTCTAATAATTGATGTAAAAGAGATTGAATGGAAAACAGTTTGGTTTAAAAAAAGCCATGATTTTCTTGCCAATGTGACACTGTGATTGGAAGAACAAACGGACTGAAGGATCAAAGTTACAGGGTGGAGGAATTATGGCCCTTTTCTTTACGACCTGTGGACTTCAACTCCCAGAATTCTGTGGGACTCAGGAATTCTGGGAGTTGAAGTCCACAGGTCGTAAAGGGGCCCTAGTTGCCCATTCCTGCTATAGAGGAAGATGGGAAGAAATTGCAAAGATGGGGACTCAGTTAAATCCCAACAGGTTTTAAGATGATGGGTCCAGACTGAGCTCCCATCATGGCAACATGGGTCCCCTTTCAAGCTTTGTATCCTGGGAGTCTTACTTTCTCCGACGTGGTCATGGTGTCAATCTCCGCCGTTTCCTCTCCCGAAAA
Source organism: Notechis scutatus (assembly GCF_049901735.1). Classification (NCBI taxonomy): domain Eukaryota; kingdom Metazoa; phylum Chordata; class Lepidosauria; order Squamata; family Elapidae; genus Notechis; species Notechis scutatus. The sequence goes on along the minus strand of NC_142016.1, from coordinate 25,711,388 downwards.
GAACTGGGAGGCAATGCTCATCCGTAAAAGGCCAGGGTCTCCCACCCCACTTGTGTTCGCCATGGCTTCCCACCCTCGATCAAGTCAACAATGGACAAAATCCAGCCGAGCAAACCGAGGCCTAGGAAGAAAGCAGAGGGCATCTGGTTAAAGCAAGCTAGGAAGAAACTAGTAGTAATTCGAGAGAGTAACTTGCAAATATCTGATCTTGGAAGTACTGTTGAACAGAGTTTCTTAACCAGCAAAGTTAATAGGTATGGACTTCAACTCCCAGAATCCCCCAAACTCCCAGGATTCCTCAGTGGCGCAGTGGTTAGAGTGCCGTACTGCAAGGTACTTCTACTGTAATTTGGCAGATCGAATCCCACCAGGCTCAAGGTTGACTCAGCCTCTCATCCTTCTGAGGTGGGTAAAATGAGGATGCAGATTGTTGGGGGCAAGAGGCTGACTCTGTAAAACCGCTTTGAGAGGACTGTAAAGCACTATAAAGCGGTATATAAGTCTAAGTGGTATTGCTATTCCCCAGCCAGTTGGGTAATTTGCTGAGGTTGGCAAACCCTGGTCTAAAAAGCAGATTTAACAAATGGGTATTTATGATTTCTCCTGCAGGAGCTGCTCCATTCAATCGCTCTGGGTCTTGTGGCAGTGAGTTCCACAGGGTCACAACGGTGCTGGGATGAGCCCCTGAAAGGCAGAATGCTTTGGAGGGTGGCTTCCATTTGTCGCACTGGCTGGGGATGATAGGGGCACGGGCTGGTTAGGGATGATGGAAGTTTAGTTTACTTTATTGTCATTGCACCTCGTACAACGAAATCAAACGGCCTCTTCAGTGTGCATTACAGCTTTGAAAACAGAACGCAAACACCCATCCTTCGCATTCTGTACAATTGAATGGAAAACCCCTGATATTGCATTAAAATTGCACTAGGATTCAATATAGTTACTGTACACACTGGCTGGGGATGATGGGACACAGGTTGCCTGGGGATGATGGGGGCACAGGCTAACTAGGGATGAGAAGGCTGGCTGGGGATGATGGGGGGGGGGTTTACAAAGTTGGCTGGGATTGATGGGGTACGTCCAGCGCCTCCAGGCCACTCACTGACCCGTCCGAGGGCCATCTCGCCCAAAGTGCCCCCAAAAAAGTCCAACCACCGCAGCCGCCCCGACTCCCCCCCCCCCGAGATGACCTCCCCGTCCCGGGGGGTGGGGTCTGACAGCCCAACGGGCCCTTTCCGTTTCCATGACAACTGCTAGGCCTCTTTCAGCACGGCCTCCTCTTACCAGCAGAGCCGGGCAGCGCCTTTCCTTCGCCTCAGAAAGCGAAAACTAATTTCTTGGCTTTCTGTTTCTTTCCCCCGAATCCTCCCCTTCCCTTTTATTTTTTTAGTCAAGCTTCCGCAAGACCCTCAGGTTGGCAAACGCAAATCCCCCTCGCCTTGAGTGACGCGCCACCGCGCGTGCGCAAAAAGCAACGCCTCCTGGGTAGCGTAGTTTGCTCCGGACACCCCTCAAAGGCAGGACCGGCTCGCTTCTCCCTTTCCTTTTAAAGGGGAGGAGGGAGGGGGAGGCTTAAGCGCCGGCCGCAATGCACCCTGGGACGACCGAGTGGCGTCTCGCGCTCCAATCGTCCAGGAGGCGCGCCGTGCAAAGGGTTCTGGGAGGCGTAGTTTTCCTCACGCGGGAACGTGCGTCGCCGCGGGGAATTCTGGGGAGCCTGGAAGCGCATCCATTTTATAAACGTTCGGGGAAAATGTGAGGGAAATTGCGCCGCTCTCATTAGGAGAAGGAGGGGCCTTGTTGGGACCCCGTTGGATTATTTTTTTCCCTCAGGAAATATTTCAGACAGGGTTAGGATTGTCCTTTTAAAAGTATTTTGGAATTTTGTATTCTAACCATTATTTGAATATGCTAAACTTTACCTCAAAAAAACAAAAAAAAGGAATATGTCAGACAGCGAACTCATTTACACATATTGCCCACAACTGCCGTGAAAAGTTGAAATACAAAAGGAAAGGAAAGGCATAAAAATACAAACAAGCTGGCTTGGGTTATTAGTAAAAAAAAGTAATAAAGGTGGGATACAAAGAAAAGTAAATAAAAGCAAGGTAATGCCAAAAGACTGCAATATTTGAATTTTAAAAAGTGGAAAGGGGAAAAAAAAACTATAGGAAAGATTATATAGCCATCTACTCATGGCGACTGTAAGCGGCTTGCAGAAAATAAAAGTAGTATAGAAGAAATAAAAATAATTTTAAAAATAAAATAATATCCTGCCCTATCCAGTCCTTCTCTCTCTCAGCCCAACCCAACTCACAGGTTGTTGTGGGAAAAACAGGTAGAGAAAGGTGTGTTGCATATGTATGCCGCCTTGAGTTATTTGTAAAAATGAGGAATGCGAATAATAATAATAATGGATAAATAGTTGATATCATGATCTCTGGCATTTAGCAATAGAGTGCCAGGGAAGGTGCTGGCACTCTGAGCGGTGTTGCAGGTGCTTGGCACTATATCATTCAGGGTGTCACTCAGTGGTGGGATTCAATTTTTTTTACTACCCGTTCTGTGGGCATGGCTTGGCGGGCTTGGCAGGGGAAGGATACTGTAAAATCTCCAGTCAGAGGTGGTATTTGCCAGTTCTCTGAATTTCCGCTACCGGTTCTCCAGAACTGGTCAGAACCTGCTGAATATCACCTCTGGCTGTCACTAGCAGATCTGTTTGGCAGCAGTGGATTTCCATTATTGGCTGGCTGCATGTAGCCCCGGGGCTCTCCCTATTATGCAGGCCTGGCCTAGAGGCTAAAACTGTCTACAATTGTTGCAAGATTAATTGAAAACAAAACAAACAAAAACAAAAGGGAAACTAAAAAAAAAACAGTAAGGAAAAATCTGCTCAAATCTATCCTCATCTTGCCTCGGTCCAATTGGTCCAGCCATTGAAAGTGATACCGGAACTAAACAAGCAAAACATACTTAAAAACTGGAAGAAAATTTTAGCATTTTGCACCCTGGCCCAAGACATTTGGGAAAGCGGGTCTGGCTTGTTTTTATTTTTCCAAAGAAAATTGCCCTTTTGGTCCTTTAGAGGGAGGCAGTACTCCATTGCTAGATACTCATCCCAAGTTTCTGCTGCAGAGTTCAGAAACCGCTTGTAGGTGCTGCTGGCCTGGGTTGTTAATAACTGGTGCAGAAGCTTTTTGGATGCAACTGTGCCTCTAGAAGACAGCACAGTTCTAATTGTTTTATTTGATGTTGGAATAATCTTGGCGTTAGATAGCTTTTGGGGCAGTATTCTATAACTTCCTTTGAAGATGCTCAGGCGAAAAACACAAACAATGCCTAGTTATCACAAATATCGTTGAGATGTCACTTGTGTCTATCCAGCTTTATAGCTGATTCTGCAAGCCATGATTAAAACTTCTTCACTTAATGCTGAGTGGGTCAACAATATTTTTGAAAGGTCCAGGTTTGATGATGTGTGGGGAAAAACTAGTCTATTTTCTTAGTGAAGAATGAGCACCAGGTTCTAACTGTACTTTTTCCTGGGCAGCCAGGTTGTGTTTAAAGGCTATAATTCAGTTTTCATATGTCTTAGAGCTGGGGTGTCTAAGGCACTTTAAGACTTGTGGATTTCAACTCTCAGAATTCGGGGAATTGAAGCCCACAAGTCTTAAAGTGTCCAAGATTGGACACCCCTGTCTTAGAGCCTTATCAACTAATTGGTAAGGGCAGCACCCATCCAATCTAGTTTAACTATTTTTTAATTACATGAGTCACCACCCAGAGTCCTTGCACCCTTCTCTCCTGGCCAGGGTGGAAGAATTTCGTCTCAGTAAAAGTGGTTGAGAGACCTGAATCATTTACATGCAGGCTGTGGGGAACTTAGCCACAGTATGGGGATTTATCTACACTTGGCTGGCTACCTCCAACATGCTCAACCAGAAAGAAACAAAGGACACTAGCATGCTGCATATTGGAATTACATTATTCATCCCAGACAATGGGAGAGAAGCCAGGATTGAACAATAAGTCTCGTTGCACGGTCCAAAGTACCATTCCCCATTTAGGAATGAGGAGGGGGCAGAGATAAACATACCCCAGCAAGAATCCAAAGCAGCTCCTAAGCTAACTGGGGAAACCTTTGAACGTAATTCAATTTTCTTTGCACCCCCTCTGGTCCCCAACTTCGCAGTTACTTGTTTGTCTTTTAAGTCCTTTTTATCTGCTGGAAACTGACCATACTTTGTGGAGATTGTCAATCATCCAGGTCATGGTTGTCCCAAAGGTGTTTTTCCAAAAGGCTGAAGAACTGAAGAAGCTTCTTGGATGAGAAGTAAAACATTTTCAAAGGAAAACACCAAGCCCAGTTGCCTTTTGGTAAAGCTCCTTTGGGATGACCACGCTTGTATTAGACTTTTGATGATTTTAAGACTGATACATGCCTTTCTTGGTTGTGTTTGTTACAGTTGTGGTTACTTTGGGACAACAAAATGGCAGCAGAGTGGTGGTGGTGGGAGGGAGATCTCTGTTACCCTGAAGACAAAAAACCCACTTTCAAGAAACTAGATAGCAAGGCTGAGATCTGTCATCTTCTCAAGCTTACTTTTGTCTTTCTTCTGGTTAACTGGCAGATCTTTCAAGCCAAGGGTTGAACTGTAGCTAATTTTTTATTTTATAAGGATACCTCAAGAGCCAACCTGGCTCCAGTCCAGAAGTATCTTTGGTTGTGAAATTGGCAATATTGTACTTTTGGGGAAACTACTGTGCTTTGCTCAAGAAGAAAATAAACTGGTCACATATCAGTCTAATAAATTGTTTTAATAAACAGTTTGTGGACTTCACATCAACCCAGGTTGTTTTTTACACACCATAATGGTAGGTTCTACATCAGAGGTGTCCAAACTTGGCCATTTTAAGCTGGGGAATTCTGGGAGTTGAAGTCCACAAGTCTTAAAGTGACCAAGCTTGGCTACTCCTACTCTACAAACAAAATGCATGAAGAGAATAAACTCCTTTGGTTTGCTGAAAGATGAAAAATCCAGCCAGTGTCCCTCTTCCCAGTTCATAAAAACAAATATTTCTGTTTGATTTATTTTCTTTACTCTTATATTTGCATCTCATATTTTCTCTCTGCAGGTCAAGACGCAACATCACGTGCTCATCTCGTGAGGTAAGTAGGCTGAGAGACTGTGATTGGTCATCCACCTTGAATGGGGAGCTTGAACCTGATTCTCTCCCATCTTAGTCACATGCTGGTGATGACATGGAGTGATTATCTTGCATTGATTGTCAATCTCACTACTTTAGAACCTGCCTTTGCAAATCTGGGGTTCCAACATCCCAAAACTTCAGAAGTGGAAGGATGGTTTGCTTGCTTGGGATAGTTCATCATAGTCATCTTATTTATCTATCATATTTATGTAGCTGCCTGTCTCTCAAAAGATGATTCTGGGCTGTGTATAAGGAAATAAAACTATAAGGTAGTGTGGTATAAAAATCTATTTGTAACTTAACATCAATTTACAACCCTTTGTTTAGTGATTGAACTTACAACACCACTGAAAAAAATGACTTAGAACCATTTTTCAGTAGACTTACGACTATTGTAGAATCCTCACTGTCGTGACCAAAATTCAGGCGCATGGCAACCGGCATCTATTTCTGACAGTTGTCGTGTCCCGGGTCAGGTGATCCCCCTCTGTGACCTTCTGACAAAGTCAATGGAGAAGCCAGATTCATTTAACAACCGTGTTACTAACTTAATAACCGCAGTGATGCACTTAACAACTGTGGCAGGAAAGGTCGTAAAATGGTGCAAAACCCACTTAACAAGTGTCTCGCTTAGCAGCTGAAATGTTGCTCTGTAAGTTGAGGACCAGCTGTATAAATAGGGTGAAAATATGATGCCTCATCTTTTTTCCTAGGCATGTGGAACTCCTGAGATAGACCCAGGTAACTTTCCGCTCTCAGGATGCTTGACAGGCTTTGCAAGATCACCTCTCTTTCTCCTGTGGCTCTGTCTTGATCATCTCCCCCTGCGCCAGCAAACCAGGCCTAATTCTGCCATTTTTCAGCAGCAAACAGGAAGTCCTGGTTAATCATCAACTGGGCAGCCCCACGGTGACAGGTGTGGGCCAAGGACGCCAAGAGATAAGGAAACAGACGGTGCTGGTGGCAGTGGCAGAACTGGAGGGGGACCCACCCTGTAGATAACATGTCGCCTAGCTGTCGCTTAACCTTTTCCAGCCCATCTTCCATATGCTTCGAAAAGGCAGCAGGAGGGATGTTGGAAGGGAACCCCAAAGAGGATGAATCAGGACGATTCCGATATCCATTTGACTTGGGGATCAGTTCCAGAAAGTTTAATGGGCCTTGGTATCTAGGTGCTGTGTTTTGCATGATGTGTTTTCGCCCACAGCTCCAACCAGTTTTTATTTCAGATTACGTGTCACACATCCGGGAGAATAACCCTCTTTTCTGAAATGTATATATATATATATATAAAATAGATGCGAACTAAATGTGGGGAAAAGGTTGAGCCAGTCCTTCTTTTGCAGCTAAGCTACCAGCTTTCCTGGTGTTTGAAAACAACAACAACTATGGCTCCGAAATGTGAACTGAAAGGCCGAGATGCAAATTTGTTGGGTTTTTTCCCCCCAAATACGAAAGTAAGATATCTTCCCTTTGAACTTTAGTTGATGTCCATTTTGTCTCCCTCAACCAATTGTCCAGGGGCCAAAGTAGGTGAGGAGCAGGTAAACATATTTTAGCATTAGCTCCATCAAAGCGAGGCTTTCCCCCAATTCAGGGTCCCCTGGAAGTTTGAAAAGCAAATGGAAAACAGCCCTTGAAGTGTTTATACCAGAGGTGTCCAATCTTGGCAACTTGTGGACTTGTGGACTTGAACTCCCAGAATTCCCCAGCGAGCCACAGGGAAAGAGATCAAACACAGTGTCCTATCTGTCCTCTCCTTGGCTGGTGTTGCCTTTGACCTACTTGTAACTGTCCTGCAGAAGGCAAAGGATGGCTTTCGTGCAGAAATGATCCATTTTTTGCCAATTGGTGTAATCAACAGCCAGGGGCACAAAGCCTCTGAGAAGTGGTGTCCGTGCGTGTGCGCCTTAACCTGTGCAAATCCAACCCCTGTGTTCTGTAGATCATGGCTTGGCTTTTACCAGGCTGTGTGAACCTACTCAGCAGTGGCTGATGAAATCAACTATGATGATATTCTTATCCATTCAGTCGCGTCCGACTCTTGGCGATTCTATGAGCCAGGTCTATCCGTATCTTCCGATCTCGCACTACTTCTTTGAGTTGTTCTATGTTCTGGCCGGGGTCAGCTTTGATAAGGTCCAACCACAATGTTTTTTGACAGCTAACTCTTCCAGACGTAATAGCTTTCTCCAGTGAGTTTCCCTGCATGACATGGCCAAAGTATGTGAGACACAGTTTTGTGATTTTTGCCTTCTAGTGATATGTCTGGTATTACACGCTCTGATACTTGCTTGTTAGTTATCTTCAACCATGGTCAACCATAGAAAGTAATCATAGTCAAGTCAATCATGTCTTCCCAAGATGACTTTAAGCGGTCCTAGCACAACGAAGCACATTTGATTCCAGACATATGGAATCTGTCTCCCTTATTTAATTAATTTCCCCACATTTTTCTTTCTGTCGCACATTTGAATAATCGCTCACATTTTTTTGCAATGGGGGAAGCCCTGCAATCCCCCCCAGTTTAGATTCCTCCCACGTATCCAATGCTGGCCAAAAATATTACTCACTGGGGTTTGATTCAGAGCATTGTATCATGGTAAAGGAATTGTTAAAAACAAGAAACTGTCTGATCTTTAACTAGGGATGTTGAGGGTGAATTTCTCAGTCCTGGTAGTGATAAATACAAAATCTGGTATTTTTCCTTTCCTTTTTAATGGGACTATTAAAATATCAGTTTTAAGGTTAGGATTCTCTGGGCTGTCTAATTAGATTCTTGGGAACCAGCTGTGACTTTTTCCAAGAATTCGATTATTTATATATGCTTTGCTTATTTATTAGCACTTTTAAGTTGCCCTATCACCAGCTGGAGCATAAAGATATACAAACATCCTCTAAGACAAATACAGTGACGTAGCCCTCCACTAGAGTAACAATTATTCCCTCACTTCTAAAATGTCAGTCATAAGGAATCCTGTGCATCTGGAGATTGTGGTCAAAAGTCAAGATGATGTTCCACACGTAAGAAAGAGAAGTTTTGGGACATCATCATGACTTTTTTGACCCCTGGAGGGGATGGCAAACCTTTGGAGGGGGAAAGGTATTCCAAAACATCAGGCTTCCGAAGAAAAATCCTGCTTTCTAGAACATTTTAAGGTAGCGTTTCTCAACCTTGGCACCTTAAAGATGCGTGGACTTCAACTCCCAGAATTCCAGAGCTGACTGAGAGTTGAAGTCCACACATCTTCAAAGTGCCACGGTTGAGAAATGCTATATCAAGACATTAGGATCCGATTTCTGATGGAAAAAATGGTCACCACTTATAGCCATTAAAAACAAACAAAAGATCTCTGAGCCCCTCCTGGGAGTTTCTGCTTTTTCAAACCAATCTCCCCACCTTTTTTTTTTTCTTTTGCCAAGGAACAAATCTTTGTGATTAAAAGAAAAAAAAAAGTTCAGAACCATAAAAGAGATGAGAACAAAGAGATTCCTGATCCTACAGCTCAGAAAGGAGCCTGGTTTAAGCAGTTTCCCTTCTGAGCCACTGAAATGGACCCCATTTTGCCCCCCTCCCCGACTCCCTGCAACCTGGAAAAAATATGAAAAAGCTCCAGTTTAGTACTTTTGGGGATTAAAAAAATGCCTATGAGGCAGATCCTTGAACTAAGGATAAATTTTCGGACAGTGAGAACAGTTAGTGGAAGGGCTTGCTTCTACGTCTAGATGACTTCCAAGGTCCCTTCTGGCTCTGTTATTCACTCTGTTTAAGGCTGCAGCTTTACACAGATTGCAGGAACTCCTAACCAGAGGAGAGACCTCTTTCCCTAGAAAACTCCTGGTTCACACCTGTCCCTTTAAGAGCTCTTCTGCAGCCCTCCCTGTATAGTCCTGGAGGGGGGGAGAGTGAAATAGCTCTCAGGTAATCCCTCCTGGCAAACACAGTTTGTGTGCTCAAGATAGAGGGCTGCCCAATGGCCTCTCCCCCCTCCTGAGTGAAACAGCCAGGCCTCTCCCCTCAGCCCCACAGCCACCCAAGGGCAAAAGTAATCCATCAAATGGGGATGGGTTTGCTGGCAGCCCATTAACCATTAACCTGGGGGGAGACCACTTTGCGGCCTCCCTGGCCAGCGCCAAGAGGGCGTTCCTGGGCGCCCCAAGCTTGGGTGGCACCCGTTGGTTGATGCCAATCTTTTCATTTGGCCCTTAAGAAAGCAGCTTGGCACCCGCTCAGCTCCAGCTCTCGTAATGCTACCCAGTTTGGCTAAGTCTTAGCTCTGGATTCAAATTCTGCTCAGTTGCATGCCAGTGGCCTGCCTCCTGCACCCAGCAACGGGCAGCAGGAGGCAAAGTAGCAACAGCCTTGGCTAATCCTCAAGAGCTCATTGGAGGTTGACCTAGGTAGGACATTGATGGGGGGCTTCTCGGTTGATGTAACTGAACAATCATCCCAAAAGCAGGCACTGGGCAGGCCCTTGCAGATGTTTCACTACCCAACTAGGTAACATCATTAGTGCACTACCTACTTGGGTAATGAAACTTCTGCAAGAAAACTACCAATCTCAGAGAGCACCAAAGACCCCACAGTCCTCCTCCTCCTCCTAGCACTGATGATACTACCTAGTTGGGTAATGAACCCTCTGTATAAAAACCCCCAAGTTCAGAAAGCACCAAGGGCCCTTCATTTCAATCCTGATCTGCAAATATTCTCCTCTATCTATACAGATGCCACCTTTTAAATGACTTCAATTTGTTCCCTAACGTGCTCTCTCCATGTGTGTTGGGCTAGGACTCCCAATCCCTGGAGGATGGGAGCTATAGTCCAACCCGTTTCCAGAAGAGTTCACTAGAAGGACCTCAAAGGCTGTTCAACTGCTGGCTCTGCCCCTTCAGGTAGAGAAGAGCAGAGGTGGAAAAAAGGACTTGGTGCTCCGACTCTTATTTTCCCTTCCATGGCTTCTGAGACTCCACCTTCTCCCACATCATCTGTGGTCTCTTTCTCCCTCCCTCCACCCCTTCCTCCCCTCAAGTCCTCCAAGCCCATCTTCTGTTTCCACTCGGCACATGGACGCTCACACGCACATCTGATTTGTCCTCTGGTCCTGCACCTCTGGAGGAAGCTGGCAGCCCAGACAGGCGCATCATTATGCTGGCTGGAAGGAAGCTGAGGTCTTCGCATCCAGCCCACCTAGCCAGATACAAAGGCCCGAGTGTTTGGTGTCGTCACTCCCCCAACCCCACCCCACCCTCCCTGCTCGCCTGTTCTCCAAGGCTCAAGAGGCTGGCTATGTTGATTTAAGAATGTATGGATCTATATAAAGCCATTCCCAGCAACCGGCGGGGCAGGAGACGGATGTTTTCAGGGAACTCTAGTGAGGATGTGAAGAAGGGTAGAGAGGCAACAGCTCCACAGCACGAATGTCAGGGAGGAAAACCAGCTGGTTGTCCCAAAGGTGCTTTTTCCAAACAGTAGCAGGACTTTTTGGTGTCCCCCCCCCATCCTTTCTGAAGCTTCTTCAGAACTTGCCTCTTCTATTTTGGTACCAGAGAGGGAGCATTTCTGAAGCTGAAGTGTGGGACACTGACCTGGGTGGGTGGGTGGAGGAAGCAGACCAACCATCCTCTGATAATTAGAGGACAGAGAAGGTTGGTCGCTTCCTCTCGCCCACCAGTTCCTAATGGACACCCGCTGTTCTAACAGAAATTGACTTTTCTATTTTTTTGGAGTAACAGGACCCCATGAATCACTTGGAGAGAGCGTTCGATTGAAAATAAATGTTCTTGTTTATTGCCCTTGTTTTTGGGCATAAATCACTTAAGATGGTGAAATATCTAAAACTAGCTGGATACCCATGCTTCCCCAGGAAACCATATGATTGAGCTTAGTTTTTGGGGAGAAAAATAAGGAGAAAAATTCTGCCTACCAGCATCCATTGTATTCATCTGGCTAGCGTCCTATCAGTGTGTGAGAGAGTTGAGGGCTGTTTGGAAACTAAAGCACTATTTGCTGTGTGTGCAAGAAGGAGACAGCAAGGAGCCTGGGTGTGGCTTAGCTCAACTGTTCTGTACTAAAGCTGGTTGCTGCTGTGAAACTAAAATGGAAACGGAAACTCCTCTCCTCTGCTTGTGTTTTGCAGGTGGGAAGTGGGGAGTAGAGCTGCTTAGCATCAGAGCATGTTAATAATACTAATAATAATATAGGAAATACTCTAAATGCTCTGATAGTCATTTCAAAAAATCCTTTCTTAGTGAGCACCTAGAAGCCAAGAGGAACCTACATGCCAAATTCCAAGTTTGTAGGCTTTATGGTTCTGGAGATTTTGTGATGATTTTTTGATGATGCATGAGTATTTGGCTTTTATAGATAGAACATATCTAAAATAGGAGGTGCCTTCTTCCTCCTATTTTTCCCACAACAACAACCATGTGAGATGGGTTGGGTTGAATAGGAGGGAGGGAGGGCTGGCCAAAAGGCATCCAGTTGGCTCTTGTGCCTAAGACAGAACTCCCAGTCGTCTGGTGATTAGCCCAATGTCACCCAGTGCAGAGGTCTCCAACCTTAGCAACTTTAAGATTTGTGGATTTCAACTCCCAGAATTCCTAAGCCAGCAAAGGAATTCTGGGAGTTGAAGTCCACAAGTCTTAAAGTTGTCAAGGTTGGAGACCCCTGACCCAGTGGACTTTCGTGGCTAAGACTGGACTTGAACTCCTGGTCTTCTGATTTTTAACCTGGTGCCTTAACCGCTAGATCAAACTGGTTCTCCAAAATAAATAAAATAACAATAAAACAAAAGAAAATACATGTGCTTCCCCCTCTCCCGAGCTGCCCCCAATCTCAGGTTTCCCTGCTCCAAGAAAGACTCCAATAGGCTCAAGTGTTGATGGTGTTAGAGGTATCAGCCCAGAGTGTGGTAGCCTGTGAGCAAAGCTGCCTTTTGCAATTGATGGATGGTGCTCCTGTCAATGCTTGATGGTGTCAGCTGCTCCTCCAGATGTTTTAGAATTGCACCCAAGGTGCCTATTACTATTGGAACTACCTAGGCTTTCTTTTGCCACAGTTGTTCTATTTCTATTTGCCGGTATTTGTGTTTCATTACCTTCTCCAGTTCTTTCTCTTCTGTTCTACTATGTCCAGGTTCTGCCATGTCCACTATTATTATTGTTGTTGTTAGCATTATTATTAGCATTGTGTATATAAATGTGTGAGACACAAAATTACACTCTTTGTGACAACTCTGGTCTTTTTTAAAGATTTAAGGGTAATGATGGTATGGAGCTTAGCTTTACTAATATGATACAACTGCTCTTCCAGTAGTTAAGTAAATAAATTAAGTAAATTGCTATTTTATTGATAGTATATATATGTTAATTTATTACAAGTCAACAGTGAAGATTGGGTTTTTCCCCCTTATCAGTGATCAACTTTACTGCATTTTTCACAGATACAGAAAATCAAGCACTTCCCTCTGATTGATTAGATTATTTTTGAAAGATTTGCACTTTTCTTCATCTACCTAGCTGAATACCTTTTATCTCTTAAGTTTTTAACAATTGCCTGGAGCTTTATTCTTTTTCTGTTATTTCTTCTTTGGGTGTAAGTCCTTGTTTTAATGACATGATTAAATCATTCCCATTTTTATCTTGAGAATTTGTTGCCTGTATCTCTAATGATAGGGAAGGGAAGGGAAGGAAGGAAAAAGAAGGACAAGGGAAGGAGGGAGAGAGGAAGGGAGGAAGGGAGAGAAGGAAGGGTAAGGAAAGGAGGGAGGGAGGGAGGGAAGGACAAGGAAAGGGGGGAGGGAGGGAAGAAGGAAGGAAGGATTGCTTTTCACAGGTGTTTAACTGAGGTTTCTTTGGGTTCCTCTTTTACCTGTGGGGGCCCATCAGTCTTCCTGATTTACTGAATAAGCCCTTTCAGATTCACATTCTCTACGGAGCACACTTAATTGAACCGTTCCGTTTTGATGAAGGACAGGGCAACGGGGCAAGGCCTGGGCTGGCAGAAGGGAAAGCAGTGAACCGGAGCCACTGTCCCATCCGTCCTGAAAGTAACGGAGGCAGCCGGGACCGGTCTCCGGCGAGCACGCCAACAGCCACCGCCCCTGCAGACGAGCATGAAAGGGGCCTTTGTAGTCTCAGGCTGGGCATGCCAGGAGCCAGGGAAAGGGCCGGGCGCTGTGCCCTCCTGCCAGTTATTTATAAGGGCCAGCAGGTATTCCATATCCACCCCCAGCCCATTGCTGGAGTCCGTGGCAAACTCACCTGATCCTGCGTGGCCACTGCCAGCCTCCCACCTCACCCTGGGGCCAAGGAGCCAAAAGGTGGCTTGCATCATCCGGTGGCTTCTTCTGGGCTCAGGGAGTCTCCAATAACGCCAGGCCAGACATGCATATATGTAAAGAATGTCTCTTTTTAAAAGGCCTGATTTGGGAGCTTCCCATACCACATTTTTAACTTGGAGTACCACCCTGTATCTCTCAAACCCCAGAGGAGGGATCAGTTATCCATCCAAAGCTGCTATCAAGCTACGCCTGCCTGCCTGCCTTTGTTTGGAAAGGAAATGCTGGGGAGGTATCAGGCTAGAAAGTGGGAGACGGGGAGTTCTAGTCCTGTCTTAGACATGAAAGTCAGCTGGGTAACTTTGGGCCAATCACTCCCTTTAAGCCCAAGTCACCCCACAGGATTGTTGTGGTGGAGAAAACCGGAGGAGGAAGGTGTGATCCATACGTTGGCCACCTTTAGTTCCTTGTAAAATAATAAAGGCAGGATACCAGTAAACAAATACATTAAAATAAAAAGAGAGAATTAGCAACCGCATGAGGGGGCTCTGCTTCCAACAACCCCCTTCTGCCCCGTCCCACCAGTAAAATGTGTTCCTCGAGGAAAGATGATGCACACACCCAAAACAGAAAATCTTTAGCCACTGTTGCTGCAAATACCATAATCCTCTCCCACTTTCCGCCTAGAGCAGCATTGGCACACAAGTGGGGAAGCATATTTCATAGAAGTGTATACGTATCTTCATTTCACACTCCCATCCTTCAAGGAGTTGCTGTTTTTTAAAAAAATCTTGCAATGGTTCTGCTGTGGGCTGGAAAGAAAGGCAGTATTTATATTTGACTGAGATTTGCTTCACTCTGATTGTTAAAGAGGTCCCCAATGGCTGGGCTCATGCAGTGCCTAAATTCCTAAAACGTGGTTTCCAATGTTTTCACGTTTAAAGAAGTAGGCTTTGTGTTGTTAGTCAGCCAATTTAGTTTTCCTGGTTGACTAACACCCCAATTAAATTCTGAATTTAGCCAGCTTAGTATCTCAGATGTGGGGCTCTAAAATTCCCTTTTTCTTTGCCTCCTTTCTTGTGCAACCTGTTTGCTTATCCAAGATTCAAACTTCAGCTTCTAAATTTCACCAGTGTGTCTTGTGGCTGTCACCATGGCCAGAAGGTGTCAAGCTGACAGGAACCCCCCAATTTGGAGGGAAAGAGAATTCTTCAAATAGTAATTTGGCAAAAAGAGCTTTTTTTTTTTTAAATAGTACCAATAAAAGGTAATATTTATAGCTCAGGTTTGAACTGTGGGGACCTTGGTACTCTATGAGCTTGTTTGCCTGCAGTGCAGACACTTCATTATCCAATTAGTTAATATCATCACTCCTAGAGGGAAGGGAGTTTGTGGAGAGGAGGAGGAGAATGATGACTTTGGGGTATTGAACTTGGTGATTTCCTTGCAGATGTTTCATTACCCAACTAGGTAATATCATCAGTGCTGGAAGGAAGGAGATTTTGTGGGAGGAGGAAGAGGAGTACAACTGTATGGTACTTGGTACTCTCTGGGCTTGAGAGTTTTCTTGCAGACGTTTTATGACCCAATAAGATAATATCATCAGTGCTAGAAGGGAGTGGGGCTTGCTCTTATTTTAAGGGACTATTTTACATTTTCAGAGGTAGTCATTTTGAGAATGAACAACCCAAACATATAGAGAATTCAGTTCAGACCCCCCCCCGCCCTTTCTTATTTTTACATTATTTTTTTGTCGACCTTTGTTTCGAGCCTACCAAAGGTCCATTCCTTGATCTCCTCAGGCCAACATGGAGGATATGGTCTTGGCTGCCTCTGTTGTCTCAGCAAACCCCACTTGCTTCCTTAGAGCCCCAGCACTCTTTCTTCTCACCCAGCCAGAGGAGCGCATCCAACTGGCCGAAGAGATTCTCCAGCTTGTTTGCCCTCGTAATGCACGAATGAGAAGGACTTGCCATGACAAAGCAAACAGATGAAATTGTATGGAGCGAAGAGCTGGGCAGGAATGGCATCAGTTGCCACCTCCACCTGCCAGCCTCAACAAAAGCCTGATGGGTGTGGATCAGGATGTGGGGCATCCTGGTGGAGATTGGGTGGATGCGTGGGATCCTCACCCGGGGGAAGCTGGCCTGGCAGGTAAACTCACCTGCAAATACATCCCAGGTGAGGATGCCAGGGCAGCCAATTCTCACGCTGGAAGGCTACCTTTTGCTGGCTTGTTGATTGATGTGGAGCAGGATTTCCCAACCTTGACCATTTTAAGATGGCTGGCTAGAGAATTCTGGGAGTTGAAGTTGCCCCATCTTAAAGTGGCCAAGGTTGGGAACCCTAATTTAGAAATTGGTATTCCATCAAGAGGTGCTCAACCATTGAAGACACAACATTGCAAACCAGTCAATGGAGATAAGGACTCCCCACAACCTGCTCAAATCTCTGCCTCCAAGGTTCCTCACAAACTAGGAGACCAGTTTAGTTTAGTGGGTTAAGGCATCAGGCTAGAAAATGGGACACCCCGAGGTTAAGTCCCATCTTAAGCATGAAAGCCGGCTGGGTGATTTTGGGCCAACCTCTTTCAGCCCAACCCACTTCACAGGATTGTTGTTGTTGGGGAAATAAAAGGAGGAAGGTGTGCTGGATATGTTCGCTACCTTGAGTTATTTTTAAAATTGTAATGGTGGGATACAAATAGATAAATAAAATAAATAAACTCCTGCCTGCAAGTGCTGTCTACCTTGCTTCGGTTTCCTGTACTTTTCCACCCATGGCGAGTTCTGCCCATTCTTATTTTTCTTTCACAAATCTAGTCTCTGACTCCTTCCTTCCTTCCTTCCTTCCTTCCTTCCTTCCTTCCTTCCTTCCTTCCTTCCTTCCTTCCTTCCTCCTCCTTCCTCCCTCCCTCCCTCCCTCCCTCCCTCCCTCCCTCTCTCTGTCTCCTTTCTCCCTGCTCATGTTGCCTGTTTTTCCCTGGACTCCAGGTGCCAAGCCCGGAGCTGATTCCAGGATCTTATTTCCAGCTTCCCTCTGGCCATTGTGGTCAACCCCAGCCAGCACACACCAGGCCTGAGCATAATCAGCGCTTTGCTCAAAAGGGTTCATGGGAAGAAGGAAGGGGAAAAACAAGATGGACTGAAGTGTTTTTCATTTGGAATGAGAACGGAGGGTGATGCCAGGTCGTGGGCTCTGGCAGATAAATTTAGCACTACTTAAGAATCCAGGTGGCTGTTCTTTCTTCTTTTCTGTCTAGCCTGAACCCCCTTGAAAAAGGGTATTGAGGAAACATTCTCCCAGGCCCCAAACAGGCTAGAGTCCTTTCTCTCATCTGGATGAAAGCGTTTTCAAACCGGAATGAAACTTTTATTAGTTCAAGGGATGCTTGCAGAGCTGTTGGGTGCGTGTGTTGTAACGAGACAGGCAGAGCAAAAACAAAATAAAACCTCCAGGGAGCAAGCTGGTGAAATTGTCCATACTTTCAGAGATTTCTATGTCTAATCTCACTTAATGTATGGTGCTTAGTGGTCTCTGAGCTTGATTGTTTCCTTGCAGATGTTTCATTACCAAACTAGGTAACATCATCAGAACTTCACTGATGATGAGTTATCTAGTTTGGTATGAAACCTCTGGAAGGAAACTACCAAGCTCAGAGAGCACCAAAGACCCCACAGTCCTCCTCTTCTTCCACCTCTTCTTTCCCCCCCTTCCTCCTCCTCCTTTTCCTCTCTTCAAGCCCCACTCCTTTCTAGTACTTATGATGCTACCTAGTTGGATAATGAAACATCTGCAAGAAAACAAGTAAGCTCAGAGAGCACCAAAGACCCCACAGTCTCCTCCTCCTTCTCTCCCCCTCCTTCTCCACAACTCCCTCCCTTCCAGCACTGATGCTGATGCCTAGTAGGGTCATGAAACGTCTGCAAGAAAACCACCCAACTCAGAGAGCACCAAGCACTCCTCATTTCAATGCTGAACTACAAAGATTCTCTCCTCTACCGGCATACTGAGGTGTACTAACTTTTTACCACTCTTGTCCAATGTCACATTTAAGGGATCATAGCCCAGGTGTTTCAAGGCTGCCTGGACCACTCATCCTCTGGATTGGTCACATTTCCATACTTGATTACTTCCACAGGTAGCAGTGCCACTTTCCTCCAATCCTGTGGTCCCTTTCGTTCTAAAGGCTGCTTTATACAACTGCACTTCCTCTTGACTGGGTTTTGAAGAAGCGTCTTAATTATGGCCTCCCTCCTCCCCCTTCCCAATTTCTTGGCTCCGGGAAAGAATAGCGTTGAGCTTAACTTCAGCTTTTTCATGGGAAACAAAAGCAAGTTTGTCTTCCGTGCATACTTCATGGTCATCAACCTGCTGTGGTTTGGTTTGGTTTTGTTCTGAAATGCAAAAGCTCGCGCATCCATTTGTATGAGTCAGGCAGGTGGGAAACGGTTCCAGATGAGTGAGGCCCATTCAGTCTGGGATATTCTGGTGGGCCTGGACCATTTTTGAACCAGTTCCTGGCTTCCTTTTGGCTAAGGTGGAGCTGGCCTGTTGGCATCATACCAAGCGAACTTAGACAATTGGCATCCCCGATTGGTTTTTACATTGAAGAACGGTAAATCCCAAACCAGGAAACAATATCCTGTTCATTTGAGGCCTCTGCAGCCACACCTTGCTTTTATCACGGTGCAAGAGAAGCAACCAGGAAGCTGAGATGCCTGCGTGCACCTTCTTCCTCCTGGTTTATTCTGGACCCAGGCAGAGAGAGAGAGAGAGTTTGCCACCCCCAGAAAGCCATACTATTTGCAGGTGCTCATTTGGTGCTCGATACATGCTGAACAGTTGCCTAGGGGAACTTGGGCAGAACAGAATACGGCAGTCCAGCCTCGAAATAAAGCTGGCTATTCTTAGCAAGGTCAGCCAATAGATTTATTTTAATAAATTTGTGTGGGGGGAGGGTGTTGCCTTTATTACTACATAAGTAACTGAAGGCAATGATCATATTTCCGAATATGCCGTCCTCCTCCTTGTTTCCCCATAACGACAATACTGTCAGGTGAGTTGGGCTGAGAAGAGTGGCTGGCCCAGTCACCCAGTTGCCTTTCCTGCCTAGGGTGGGACTAGAACTCACTGTTTCCTGGTGATTGGCTAAAGTCACCCTGTCGGGCTTTCATACCCAGGGCGGAACTAGAACTCATAGAACTCCCAGCCTCCTGGTGATTGGCTTGCTTGCTTGCTCATGTCTGAGGTAGGACTAGAACTCACTGTCTCCTAGTGGTTGGCTCAAAGACACCCAGCCAAGTTTTATGCCTAAGGCAGGACTAGAACTCACTGTCTCCTAGTGATTGGGTCAAAGTCACCCAGCTGGCTTTCATGCCTAATATGGGACTAGAATGGTCTTTAGGCCAGCACCTTTGCCGCTACACTGAACTGGCTCTCTGTCTGGTAGCTTGGTGGCAGCCTCTCCTAGTGGGCAGCCATGACGGCAAGTAGACCTCTGTTGAAGGGGCCTCGGCCTCTTTATTTTTTCCTTCCCTGGCAAAGGTGGCACAGAGAAGCTGCAGGGGCCTGACCTTCTCTCCAGCCAGTCTGCGGTGTTTTCCTTAAGAAGGTGTTGCTGGAATGACATTTTGCCCATCCAGCTCTCTGAATAAAGAGCTCTTTCTGGTTTTATCCTAACCCGCCTTGGCCTGGAAACTCTTAGAAAACAGCCCTGCGAAGGAAAGGAGAGAGATGGTCAAACAGAAAAGACGGGCGAGGCCCAGGGAGGAGGAGGAGGAGGAGGAGGAGGATGGAGATGGTCACCTCTCTTCTCACTTGGGAAAGTTGCTGTTTTGGGCAGGCTGGAGGGTCACGGAGAGATTGGTGGGCACTGCAGGGATGTTTTGCGCCACCCTCCTCAACATGTCAGGGTAACCGTTGCAATCGAAGCTCCGCTTCTATTTTAGGCACAGATGCCTCTGGGTTCCTTTAAGTGTTGTCTTGGGCTTGCATGCGTCTGTGCAGCCTTGGCTGGGGATGAGGGGAGGTATAGTTCCTCCAAACAGGAAAGGCATCTGGTCGGGAAAGGCCTTCGTGACATGGCTCTCTCGGCAAAGATGGGGGGCACAGCTACCTTAGGACCCTGCCTCTTGCAACAGCCTAGGAGGTGGGCTTGGCAGCAAGACAGTCCCTCTCTAAAAGTTGTCCCAACCTTTCACTAGGGGAAGGTTGGAATCCAGCCCTCCCCGGACAGGCCTGTCTGGATCAAATGAAGCCTTTGGATGCTGAGGGGTCACCCCCAATTCAAATCACCCCCAATTCAAATCAACTGAGATCAGAAGACCTGGCCCCACCCCACTTCCCATCTGCAGGTGAGGGGCTCGACAGGACTGGTGTGAGAGACCCCTGAAGCATTTTGGACCCAGAAATTGTGGGGCCATCAGGGGAAGAGCTGGCTGGGGATGAGAGGTGCTCTAGTCCAGCGTACAAGGAGTAAAAAGCCAGATTTTGTAGCATCTGATGCGCCCTTCCCAAAGGGGGCCCGGGAGGGCGTGCAAAGCATCTCCCAGTGTGTCTTGACCTGGCTGGTTTCTGCCTAGCGAGTCAGGGGTGCGATGGGGGGAGGTGACTCCGGCTCGGGCGTCCTCTGGTCTTTCCCCGTCCGAGCGTCGGGCGTCGGCCACCGCCCCTCCCGCACCCCACCCCCCAGGCCCCTTTTCCTCCCGGCCGGGGTGTTGTTTTTTCCAGGAATGTGCGGAATCGCGCTGCGTCCGGCCAGCCGGCCGATCCGCGTACACTGCCTCCATTCAAGCCGGCGCCCGAGACGGCAGAAACCGCACCGCGGGCTGGCTGGCTGGCACCCCGCGGCCAGCGGCCGATCCGCCCCTGCCAGAGGCGGCTTCGCGGGCGGCGGGCCGGGACGGAGGAGCGCGCTCTTTCCCCGGGCTGCCCTCCGAACGGGGCGCCGGGCTACCGCTCTTATCACCGGCCCCAAAGCATCCTCAGGCCGGCTGCCCGGTCCAGAACTGGAGGGAGGGATGAGCGGTTCAGGGCGCCAGGTTGGGGGAAGGCGGATATGGCAGGGCAAACAGAAGGGAAGACCCGAAAGTCGGGAGCGCCTGGAAGCCCCTTTTTCGTCTGACCCGTCGGGTTAAATTGTATAGTGACCGTCGTGAGCTGCGAGAAAACTTCCTTCGGATAAAATGTGTTGGGCAGAAAAGGGGTGGATAGAAAGGACTGTTTGTAGCTCAGAGTTAAGTGAGGACTCCTTGGTGCTCTCTGAGCTTGGGGGATTATTATTTTTTTTGCTGATGTTTCATGACCCGACTAGGTAGCATCATCAATGCCAGAAGGATGGTGGGGGGAGCGGAGTTTGCAGAGAGGAGGAGGACTGTGGCTTCCTTGGTTCTCTCTGAGCTTGGAGGTTTTCATGTAGATGTTTCATGACCCAACTAGATAACATCATTAGTGATAGGTGGGAGGGGGTTTGCAGAGAGGAGGAGGAGGAGGACTATGGGGTCCTTGGAGTTCCTTGAGTTTGGGGTTTTCTTGCAGATGTTTCATGACCCAATTAAGCAACATCATCAATGCAAATCCACTTTCTTCTACCGGTAGTACCAATGAGGTTATCTAATGGGCATGAAACATCTGCAAGAAAATCACCAAGCTCAGAGAGCACCAAGGACTCCACAGTCTTCCTCCTCCCTCTCAACCACCCTGGCTCCTACTCCTGGAAGAGCAAGGAACCCCACACGGGACCACGATGCGCAAACTCAGGACGTGCTTTCGGGATGTGCCCCAAGCGTCCTGTGCTTGGCCACGTGGCTCCTCCCTGACCCCATTGCCCAGGTGTCGGTGCCCCAGTGAGTTAGTGATTAATCTGCTGTGCAAGGGCAGCGGGTGGGGGTGGGATCCGAGGCCTTGGGTGCCTCCCCTCCAAGAGGTGGGCATTGTGTTTGAAGAGTAAACAACTCTGGGTCATGGACTGCCCTGCGTAGGTGGCAGTAAAAGGTAACTGTTGGAGTTGCAGCCTGGGCCTTCTTGGAAAGGGGTCTTCAGGAGCTGGATGGGAGTTGAAATTAGTAAGAGGGGGAGTCCTTTGCACCCCTCCCCAGTTGCTCTTCATAGCCTACACCAGAGCCGTCTGACCTCAACAACTTTTAAGACTTGTGGACTTCAACTCCCAGAAGGCCCCAGCTATTGACATTGAGAAATGGGCAATTAGCCCACTTTCAGTAGAAAGCTAGCATGTCAGGGAGAAAAGTCTTTCTCCCTGAAATGCTGGTGTGTGTGTGTGTGTGTGTGTGTGTGTGTGTGTGCAAGTAATCTGAACACCAACACCATTGTCTTCTCTTACAGGTTGTGGCAGTTAACACAGGGATCTCCAAACTTGGCAACTTTAAGACTTGTGGATTTCAAATCCCAAAATTCCCCAGCCATGTCTCTGTGCATGCCCTGACATAAGGAATGAAAGAAAGATAGAATGGTGACCGTAAAATGAGATAAGGTAGGAATAGCCATATGTATGTATGTATGTATGTATGTATGTATGTATGTATGTATATATATATATATGGTATTTAGGTTTCTTCTGGTATTTTCCCACGTCTTAATAGTTGTGCTTTTAAAGTTATAGCGACATTTCGGCAGAATCTCATCTGCCATCCTCAGGCTTGTGTATTGGGTTTTTTCTTAATTGTGTGTGTCAGGCTTTGGCAACCATTTCAGTTGGTTATACCATACATATGAATACCCGCGAAAACATAAGAAAACATATATATATATATATATAGAGAGAGAGACACTGCAGTCAAAACAGAAGTTAAAGAGAATTTCGTAGATATCGGTTATCTATTTTTTTCTGGATCGTACTTTTTCTCTTAAAATAATTTCTGTAATTTGGATGATAGTCAGAGGTTACTTGGAAAGGGAAAGCAAGATTTCAGGGATGTATCTAGGCATGGTTGACTTGATAAAAAGATGTTAACAGTTATTTGTTTATTATCAATAATAATCCAACTATTTGTAAGGTCTCACTAGGGGTTAGGAGTCATTATATCCCCAGGGCAGATTTATAAATGTTTCAGAGGAACATTTTTTTTCTCTTTGTTTTGTTCTAATCATCCCGGAAAGCAAGAGCGAAAGACACAGAATTGAAATCAAGACACCGCCCTGAGCTGTCTCTAAAGCACGATATATTAAATCAACTCTTACCCTTTTCCCAACAGAAAGCACATGTATTTAAATATAAAGCCATTACAAAAAAACCATATATTTGAATTATATTCCCTGTCCCACTTCAGGCTGTGGCATAAATCGTCTTTGGTGTAACCAAACCCCTTTCTGTACGTGTAACAATGGAAGTCCTCACCAAGCTTGATTCTGACCTAAACAGGTTTGAGTATCCCGAGACAAAATTTCAATCATGGACTGTAACATTTTCATTGAGACAGTAAAGTCCTAGGCTGCAGCACAGCCTCTTCCCTCTTCATTTACCTATGGACATTCACCATAACTCCATTCCTGGAGAGAGAAAACATAGCGAATAACTGAAACATTCCGTTCTGAGACGGTGGGGTTTTGCCGTTGGGGATTCCAGGCTGACCAATGACCTCCATGTCAATGTGGACAGGGATTCCCCAATGGTCTTAACCAGTCTGCCCTTGATAGCAGCAAGGCATGGAGCTGGGGTTCCCCCCCCCTCCCCCATTCTGGCTGTTCCCTGCTCCCTGTTACTTTGGGCACAAGAGTCTGTTGAAGCAGAAGGTATTGTTGACCATGATGAGATTTGGAAAGTTCATCCGAATCAGGTAGACCAGGCCTCGTGGTACGCTCCTTTCCTCTACCCATGTTGTAGCTGGCTGGTGATGGGAGGGAACATCTCATGGAGGGTCTTCCTGGTGATTTTGGCCAAGTTTCTCTGATCCGTCCGGTGTCCTTCCGTTTGATTTGGTGGTAGGGCAGCAGCCTTACGAGGCGTTGAGCAAAGAACGGCTGTAGAGGCTCTGGTAGTAGGAACCAGTCTCGCTGAGCGAGGTGGAGGTCTCGTAGGTATGTTTACTTTCCACCGAGTGTGGGGAGTTGTAGCCGCTGTACGCCATAGCCTGCTCGTAGGATTTCAGGTCAATCTTGTGGCTTTGCTCAGTGGACATCAAATTGGTGATGGAAAAAGGATGGTTGAAGTTGAACTGAGGGTCCATTTTAAGATCGTTTGGAAGATCCAGGTTGGTAATGGAGTTGGCAAAGTAGTGACTAGTCATAGATTGGGAGATGGGAGCAGGGGAGGCCTCAGACGCCGGGGAGGAGCCCTGAGCTCCTGAACAATCAAGCTGGACCAAACTTCTTTGCTCCTCAGAACCATGGGAGGTGTCCGAATGACCGGACTCGGCTCCTTCTGAACCAGGGTTGGGACTCTGACCTTCCTGAAGGCCTTCAGAAACCTTTGAGGCTTGCTCTCGAGCATGGGAAGCCTTGGAGTTGCTCTTCTTAGCCTTGTCCTCGATTTTGAAACGCTTCTGGCGTCTCAGGTAGCAGCCATTTTCAAACATGTTTCCTGAATTGGGATGGAGGGCCCAGTAGGACCCTTTGCCTGGCTTGTCTGGTGAACGGGCCACCTTGACAAAGCAATCATTGAAGGACAGTGAATGGCGGATTGAGTTCTGCCAACGTTGCTGGTTCTCACGATAGTAGGGGAAGAGATCCATGATCCACTGGTAGATCTCGTTGAGGGTCAGCATTTTGCTGGGGGCCTGCTGAATGGCCATGGTTATGAGGGAGATGTATGAGTAGGGCGGCTTGGCATGGGTGAGCGTGCGCCGGTAGGACTTGTTGATCTCCTTGGGCCTGCTCATGTTTGGGGAGGAGTAACCCAGAGGGGCCATGGGTTGGCCAACATTTTGGTAGGGGGACAGTGAATTGAGAGTGGGGGGGTTGGGGTCCCAGTGGCGTCAACACTGGGCTGACTGGAGACGCTACCGTCGGGAGACCCATGGGGCTGGTAGCATTGGTCAGTCCCGTGACTGAAGGGTTACTCAAGCCGCTGTTTGGGTAACTCATATTGATAGAATTGGGAGAACTCAATGGATTGAGAGTCACGTAAGAATTAATGGGGTTCATCGGGCCCAAACTGGACGCCATTGTGCTGACGGAAGGAAACACCTGAGGAAAAGAGAAGAAAGCATTGGTCAGAAGATAAGTTCTGTGGGGAGAGAGTCACAAGGAGACACAGCAGTTTATCTAGGGAACTGAAGGACAGGGCCCCAATGATTCATAGGGGCTAGCCCAATGTAGTTTCATGGCATTTACAGAACAACTGTTATCTCTGCTTCATTGAATGGATCAACCTAACATTTTTTCTACGAGGTCTTGCATTACCTGCCACTCACTGGAAGGAGGTTTTTTTTTTCTGCTTCCTTTTCCAAAAACAGCCCAAAATGCCACCAAACTATAATTTTGAACGTGACAGAAGGAGAAATTTAGTCAATGCCTACCTGGAATGTAACCATATTGATTACATTTTATTTTCGTTAACTGTAAGCCCTCGGCTAGATCAGCAGAACAGCCAGAAGGAAACAGTGAATTTGCATAGGGTTTTGTGGAAGACAGGAAGTGCACCTGAAGAGGTGAGCATAGGGTGGGAAGACCCAGGTTCAGATCCCAGAACACTTCGGATATTTCTTGGACCTGAATCGTGAACAGAAAGTGATGGCAGAAATTTTGGGCTCAGTTGTGTGTGGTCGTAAGTCAAGGATAACCTGCATAGTTCCCATCACCAGCACTGGCAACACTGTGATGACCGTGAAGACTGGACCTTGTGGTTCAACATCTATTTTTGCAGTTCAGCTAAAAGAGAGAATATCTCTCTCAAAGTTATCTAGGGAAGGCAGAACAAGAAGCAATGGGTGGAGAGAAGAGAACCAAGGTAGAAATAAGAGGACATTTCCTGACAGTGAGAACAATTAATCAGTGGAACAGCTTCCCTCCAGAAGTTGTGGGTCCTCCAACACTGGAGGTTTTTAAGGAGAGCTTGGAGAACCATTTGTCTGAAATGTTCTAGGGTTTCCTGCCTGAGCAGGGGGTTGGACTAGAAGACCTCCAAGGTCCCTTTTCAACTCTGTTGTCTGTTATTTTGTGCCTTGTGCTTAGGAAAGAACACTTTGGAGAGTCATCCTCAAATGACATCTAGTCCTCAAGTAGTAACTCATCACCTCAGAGCAAAAAACGAACTTTTCGTTGACTCTGATTTGGCTGGCTTTGTCTTGGATGCATATTACAGCTTAGTTTGGTGGGCCAAACCTTCTAAATCCTTTTTAGAATAAGGGAAGGAGATTAGTTGTAACCAAGGCCAGGGTCCCATTGTCTCTGAAATCATAGATGGCTTTTGAACCTTCTTTCCTTATCTTAGATTAGAAGGAGCTATTTCAGGGCCACTCGAAGACCCTGGTCACATGACTGGGATTTACTAGCCAGATGTTTCTTAGGTCCAGGAGGGCCTTTTCCCCCTAAGCTGGACCGCAATCTTTGGAACAAGCCCTGGGAGGATTCCTTGACAAGGGCGTTTTGAAACCCGTGCAAGAGCCCTCATCCCTTGCTCCGGGGGTCAAATCTCTAAGGGTGAGGAGGAAATACAGCTAGTCCTCGACTTATGACCACAAATGTATGTTGCTAAGTGAGACATTGGTTAAGGGAATTTTGTCCCATTTTACAACCTTTCTTGCCAGCATCGTTAAGTGAATCCCTGCAGTTGTTAAACTAGTCACATGGTTGTTAAGCGAATCTCACTTCTCCGTTGACTTGCCTTGTCAGAAGGTCGCAAAAGGGGAATCACGTGACTCTGACCATCATAAATACGAGTCAGTTGCCAAGCGTCTAAATTTTATTCATGTGACTGCTTGGAGGTTGCAACAGTCGTAAGTGTGAAAAATGGTTACAAGTCACCTTTTCAGTGCTGTTGTAACTTTGAACAGTCACTAAATGAATGGTTGTAACTCAAGGACTACCTGTATATCTTTATAAATGTAGGGCAATGTGTGCTGTTTGTCCAAGATCCCTCATGTATTTACAAATAAGCCAGCTGTGCTGCATACTGAGGGGTTTGATTGTGTCTGACACCAGAATGGATGCAGCAGACATAATTTGCCACATAAATTATAAATTATCTGAGAGGGAACAGTTATCATAATTCTTTTTACTGACTCCTCTAGGCAGCTAAAAACAATAAGGATGAAGCTTATCCTGGCTCAGTTGTTCAACTGGATTCTCTTTGTGGAGTCTAAACATTTCTGCATAATCCTGTGAGCCGCAGCCAGCTTTTTCTTCAAAATGAAGATTCACGGACTATATGAACTATTAGAATCATAGATGATAAGTTAGGCAGCCTAGAGGGCCTCAAGTCTTCCAGTACTTGAGGGCTGCCATAGAGAAAAGGAGGCCAACCTGTTCTGCAAAGCCCCTGAGAGGCAGGACAAGAAGCAACAGATGGAAACTAATCAAGGAAAGAAATAACCTGGAACTAAGGAGGAATTTCCTGACAGTAGAACGGTTTGCCTCCAGAAGTTGTGGGTGCTCCAACACTGGAGGCTTTCAAAAATGGACTGGACAACCATTTGACCGGAATGGTATAATACCTCCTGCTCAAGCGGGGAGTTGGACTAGAAGACCTCTGAGGTCCCTTCCAACTCTGATCCTATGCCCCTTGGGGGATCGTGGGCGCGGCGGGTCGTCTTTTGTGAAGGCTTCGTGACCTCACGGGGGCTCAAAAGGGCCGGGTGGTTCGGGAGAAACGTAGGGGCCTTTTGTGGGGTGGTGGGCTTTCGCCGGAGTCGCCGGGCCTTCCAAAAGGGGGGCCAGGGGGGGGGGGGAGTGTTGCTGGCCGGCGGACCGGTTGGGCCCGTTCTAGAGTGTATCAAGGCCAATTTAAACCTGGAATCAGGAGCTGTGGGTTAAACCCTCCAGATGTGACAAAGATGTGGAAAACCTTGAAGAATTAATCTTCGTTTTCTGGAAAGGCAAAGCAAATTTGGGCATGAGTTCCCTCATTTCTCTCTCTCTCTCTCTCTTTAATTTGCATTTGGTGAATTCAAGCATTTTTCCCTCCAGGTTTTGATAAGTTTCAAGGTGGGGGAATAAAAGAGCCTGAATTGCAGTTTTGGGGAGGGAAGATTTGGTTCCTCCAGGGCCGCTCTCATCTTCCAGATAGGCCCAAATCCTCTCCAAACAGCCCAGCAGACGCGGGGATTGTGCAAGCGAGCCCGGGGCCGTCACCCCTCACCCTTCCCCCTGAGTAGGCAGCCTTGGACGTTAGCATCTGTTGTTTGCCTGGGGTCTGGCAATCAGCGCTGGCCTTGGTTCTCTCCCAAAAGGACAGAGGGAACTCTTACCCCCCCCCCCACACACCCCACGTGGACAAGATGACCTTTAGAACACGAGAGCAGCAGGGACTGCAGCCCACCCCTTAGTTGGGAAACCAGAGTTCTTCAACCCCCTGGTGCAATTGAGAGAGAGAGAGAGACAGAGAGAGGGATGCAGAATTTAACAGAATAATAGAGTTGGCAGAAGGGTCCTTGGAGGTCTTCTAGCCCAGCCCCCTGCTCAAGCAGGAGACCCTATACCATCCTGAACCAAATGGCTGTCCAATCTCTTCTTTAAAAACCCCAGTGCTGGAGCACCCCCTCTCACCACTTCTGAAGGCAAGCCCTCCCACCGATTGGCTGTTCTGACCTTTTCAAGTTTTCTTCAACTTCTGTTATTTTATCAATCCAGTTGACCTCTGGCCCATGCCCCGCTGGTGTGCTTGGCTGCAGTTTCCATCCTGGCCCCTTACCCAGTATTGCGGGGAGAGGTTAGGAAAAAGCTCCATTCCATCGGGATAACAATCGATTAACTGGATTGGGACAATCACTTTGATTTCCCAGTCAGAGGGCAAGCTTGGGAAGGCTTACTCAGAAGCACGTCTTGCATGTGATCCCAAAAAATGAGCCCCCCGACTCCCGTCGCAACTTTGGCCCCAAGCAATTGCAACATTGTGCACCCTGGGTCCCCCAGACTACTGTTGTTTTTTAAAATGCACATTTTGTCCTTCCTAAAACACCAAGCTGGTGGCGAATGACGATCCCGTCTGTACGAGCACCTTGAGTTGGGGATCAAGAGCTCTTAACTAAAGAACTCTTGATCCTTTAGGGCTAATCTGGGTTCGATGAATAGATTTTGAAAACTTCCAAAGACTAACCCACCCCCGCCCACCCCCATCCTCCAAAGTTGGAATTCATTGGGCTACCTTTAGTTACACTTTTTGCAATATAAGGAAAGAGTCAGACAGTCTGTTCCCTCTTAGAAAGAGCATGTTTCTCATAGATGATTCCTTTCTCTAATTTTGCTAATAGCCAGATTATTTGGTTTATAATCCAAAATCTGCATGAGATATGCATGACAATAATTCCAAAGAAACATGCATTTTGGCCTTCCTTCCTTCCTTCCTTCCTTCCTTCCTTCCTTCCCTCCCTCCCTCTCCCTGCCTCCTTTCCTTCCTTCCTTCCTTCCTTCCTTCCTTCCTCCCTCTCCTCCCTCTCCCTCCCTCCCTCCCTCCCTCTCTCCTCCTCCTTCCTTCCTTCCTTCCTTCCTTCCTTCCTTCCTTCCTTCCCTCCTCCCCCTCCCTCCCTCCCTCCCTCTGCTGCCTCCTTTCCTTCCTTCCTTCCTTCCCTCCCTCCCTCTCCCTGCCTCCTTTCCTTCCTTCCTTCCTTCCTTCCTTCCTCCCTCCCTCCCTTCCCTCCCTCCCTCTCCCTGCCTCCTTCCTTCCTTCCTTCCTTCCTTCCTTCCCTTCCTTCCTTCCTTCCTTCCTTCCTTCCTTCCTTCCTCCCTCCCTCCCTCCCTCCCTCCCTCTCCTGCCTCCTTTCCTTCCTTTCCTTCCTTCCTTCCTTCCTTCCTTCCTTCCTTCCTTCCTTCCTTCCTTCCTTCCTTCCTTCCTTCCTTCCTTCCTTCCTTCCCTCCCCTCCCTCCCTCCTCCCTCCCTCCCTCCCTCCCTCCCTCCTTCCTTCCTTCCTTCCTTCCTTCCTTCCTTCCTTCCTTCCTTCCTTCCTTCCTTCCTTCACTTACTCACACTAAGGATCCCAGCAGCGGTAAAAAAAAATGTAAAACCTCTTCTTATCAAACAAAAATCAGCTAAGTATACAAAGGCAAAATAGCTATTCAGTTGGGATCTTCAGCATGAGTGGGAGGCATCCCAAAAGAAGGGTGACTCTGCTTACCACCCAGGAGTGGGGTGGGGGCAATGGATTAAAGTCCCTTCCCCAACCAGGTACCCTGTGCTTGTCCTGATGACTGCAATTCCCAGAATCCAGGGCACCAGATCGGGCTGAGCCAACCTATCCCAACCTCCCTGCGAATTTCATCCCCACCCCCCAACTCCAATTTGCTGGCTTCTGGTCAAAAGCAAAATTGGAGGCACAAGGAGGAACTACGTGGCAAATGCCGTGTCTGTGCTGTCCCTCGGTGTTTGAGTTGACTGCATGTTCTGTCACTCTTGATCAAACTTTAGCCAGCCAAATCGGACCCCAGGCCACAGGTGCCCCCCCATCTCTTCCAAATCTGGCTGCCAAATTGAAGTGAAAGCAGGCAAGAACGGTTATGATTCAGGGTGTGCGAGGAGGCTCGGGTTATCGAATTACCGTTTAATTAAGGGTAAGAACGAGAAGTCAAATAAATTTTGCTTCTTTCTGGATCGGCCTCTTCAGGAAGATGTCCTCCTTCTAGCTTCCTATCCAAAAGCTGAGCGTGGCCTTGCCTGAAAAAAAGCTGCCACTTCTTTTGTACCACCCCTGTGGGGTGATTTCCCAAACCCTAACGCTGACCCCCTCCGCCAGTCCCCAGCCCAGGTATGGCCCTAGCCTTGGGAACAATTGAAGGAGACGTTTCAACGGAAGACAATTGAAGTCTAGTAGTTAAGGCACCAGGGTGGGAGAGCATGAGCTCCCGTTTGCCCTGCTCATGAAAGCCGGTTGGGTGACTTTTGGTTTGTTTGTTTGTTTGGAAAATGCATATGGCTGCCTCTTCACTCACAGAAACTCTAGGCGGCTTACAGGCAATCAAAACACAGCATAGAAAATAAAACTTTGGACCAATCACCAAGAGACAGTGAGTTCTAGTCCCGCCTTAGCACGAAAGCCGTATGGGTGACTTTGAACCAATCACTTTCTCTCTCAGCCCAACCTACCTCACAGGATTGTTGTTGTGGGGCAAATAGGAGGAGAAAGTTGTGTTGGATATGTTCACCGCCTTGAGTTATTTATAAAAACAAAGAGGATGGATGGATGGATGGATGGATGGATGGATGGATGGATGGATGGATGGATGTCCAAGCTGCTTGCAAGAGTTCTGTAGGTTGGACTACAATGGTTACTTCTTGCAAAAGACCAACCCAAGGCTCTGGGCTGTTGTGCAAGGCTTTCAGGGCAGGACCCGCCTTTCCTCCCCTGAGAACTGCCGCACCCTAGGCCAGGAATCGCCCCTGGTTTTCTCTCCCCCATTATGAGAACCAGCCTGCTTGGGATGAAACTCTTGCAGCTTTTCTCCAAGCTCAGCTCACCCAAAAGTGGAGGTAATGAGTTAACCATTTTGGACCCTGAGCCGGTGGGGGAAGACAGAAGCTCCTCAAGGAGCAGGGATTAGGAAGGCTCCAAAGCAGATATGCATTATTGGGGGGAGTGGAAGTACCAGAATGATTCAGCTGAAGGCTATTTTCCTGCCCGGGAATCAATTTTCTGAATACCAGCCTGCACTGTTCAAAACACAGGGACAAACATCGTGCAAAATGCTGCCTTCCTCCTGCACCCCTCCGTCCAGTGTTCGTGGTGATTGGGGGGAGTTCCCTTCCAACTGTCCCCTGACCTTCACTACTGGCACCTTCCAGAAATGCTGGCTTAAAGCAGGAAACTAAATGAGAAAGGGTTGGCAACTTTAATCCTGAGGGCCCTTGCCAGCCCTAAATTTCTTACCACTCCAAGGACCTTGTCCCTCACACCAGGGGTCTCTAACCTTGGCAACTGTAAGAATTGTGGACTTCAACTCCCAGAATTCCTCAGCCAGCTGATTGAGGAATTCTGGGAGTTGAAGTCTACAAGTCTTAACGTTGCCACGGTTGGAGACCCCTGCCTAACACTGTTGCGGGTTGGGAAGCCGCAGCTTTCTCTTGCACCCTGGTTGGTTGGTTAGTTGGTTTGTAGCCTGCCTTTATTCTTTTTGCAAATAACTCAAGGAGGTGAACACCTACCTCCTCCTATTTTTTCTTCAACACCAGCCCTGTGAGGTGGATTAGGCTGAGAGGGAGTAATTGGCCCAAAGTCACCCAGCCACTTTCATGTATTAGGTGGCACTAGAACTCCCAGTCTCCTGGTGATTGTCCCAAAGTCATCCAGATAACTTTCATGGCTAAAGTGGAACTAGAACTCACTGTCTCCTCTGGTGATTGGCCCAAAGTCACCTAGACAGCTTTCATGCCTAAAGCGGGCTAGAACTCACTGTCTCATGGTGATTGGCCCAAAGTCACCCAGCTGGCTTTCATGCTTAAAACAGGACTAGAACTCACAGCCTCCTGCTTTCTAGTCTGGTGCTTTAACCACTAGACCAAACCAGCTCCAAAACTGGCAAATCAAACTGGTTCCACCACAAGGTTATTGGAGCAGGAGAATCGTGCCTGGTTTTACCCGTGTACCAGCCTTGATTAAAAAGGGTTGGGCGATTTGTGTTTCAGCAGATGGTGTCAATCAGGCTTCTAACACTGATCCAGGATATGA